>NC_069503.1:455687047-455987047 GCF_027579735.1 Bombina bombina | reverse complement strand
TTTCCAATGCTTTTGGGCAATCGGAACGGTCAAATACGCGTCTGTGAGATCTAGACGAACTAACCAATCATTTTCTCTCAGACATTCTCTTAAAAGATGAATGCCCTCCATCTTGAAATGATGGTAATGAACAAAAGCGTTCAAGGATTTTAGATTTATCACTGGTCTGAATTTATTGTTTTTCTTTTTGACCAGAAATAGGTTGCTTATATAAGCATTGTGAGGGGAGAGAGCTGTCAAAATTGCTCTTTTGGAAAAAAAGTGTTGAGATTTCGTTTTGAACCAGAAGTTCGTCGCTTTTGGAAAAATGGATAGGGTGCGGACATTTTATTTGAATAGGTTGAGAAACAAATTCTATGTGAATGTCTGAAAACGCTTGGAGAATCCAAGGGTCTGAAGTGATTGAAACCCAATTTTGGGCAAATAATGTGATTCTGCCACCAATTCTGTCTGGGGAAAAAAGAGCATGAGGAGGAAATAATGTACATACCTGGAGCTTGTCTTGGTCTTGTTCTGCCCCTGAAACTTCTTTGGTTCCAAGAGGAAGTTGAGGGTTCTTGGTAGTTCCTCTGATAACGTGACTGGAATTGGGGAGGATAGTGGGATTGATGTTCTTGGAAGTAGTGAGACCTGGAAATGAATGGCTGATGGCCGGTAAAGCAGCCTCTGCCTCTCCCGGCCCTGTCAGAGAAATTCTGAGATAGATAAAAGATTTTCTTGACTGAAGATTTTACCTTATTCAGGTTGGAAAAGGTGTTGACATATTGATTCAACTCCTTTAAGTAGGAATCTCCAAAAAGAAAACCATTGTTATCTGAGGCAATACTATTAGAAACAAAGTCACATATTTTCGGGTCAATCTTTCTGAGAATATTACGACGTCTCTCGAGAGACATGGCAGAGTTGGTATTACCCACAAAACAAAGTAATCTTTTGACCCATTCTCTAACCACAAAAGGATCCAGCGGAGCATTTTCAGCAACTCCCATTTCAGATAATTCGAACAGTTTAGTTAGGGGACCTACAGTGTAGAGAAGTTTATCTTGACAGATCTTCCACGATCTGTCAATACCCTTTTTTAATTTATACCCAGGGGCTCCAATAAATTTCAAAACTTTGGGGTCCACCTCAGGAGTGAGGGCAGCATTTTTTGGAAGAAGGGGGCGAGGGCATTCTGCTCTCATTTTATTTCTAGCTTGTTTCTTTAGAGGTTTGCGAAGCTGAAAATCAATAAATTTCGCAACATCAATTGATGGACACCATTCCGATGAACGGGGATGATGTAACTCATCTGGATTGAATCTCGGTTTACCAAGACAATCCAAACATTCATTTTCTTCTTCCTCATTAAATTTTTTTAAAAACTTGCTAATTTTTTTATGTTTTTTGGTAGCTGGAGAATAATTGGAATCATCCGAATTATCGAATGAATCGGAATTGATATCAGTGTAATTATCTTCATCAGAAGAGTTAGAATTAGAGGAAGAAACTTTTTCAACATTTTTTACTTTAGATTTTGATTTTAATTTTGACATTAAAATAGAATACCCCATTTGGGAACCCTTGGGGTGTAGGGTTCGTTTGACAGCTGTTTTAGTTCCTTTGCTGTGAGGAAAAGTGTCAGAGAGTAACTGACGTGATTTAACAATTAACTTTTTGCTTGCTTGAACAGCAATAGATGGATTCTTTCTTTTTAAAGACTTTTTTGAATCCTTTATACCCATTCAAGTGGTCATTTTATTGAATAAAATAAGAGTCTATCATAACTTGCACAGAATGTTCAGTTAAAGGGTTACTCCCTTCAGGGACTTCAGACATGTTAATATATAAATTAAAACTTTTTAAAATATGAATTCAGTAATAAAATAATTTAAATATCGGGGGGCGGAGCCGGCACTGAATGAGGATGGCCGCACATTAGGTGAGCTCCGGTGTCTAAGCCCACATTAGTGCCCTAAAACCATCATAGACCTTGCATATCACCTTGATTGCACTGACCGGAGGTGCTTAATCAAGGTCTAAGCTTAAAAATGAATTGATGAGCGACCGCTGACCATTTCGCCACCATTAACACCTACTGGCTGGAATAACGTGTGCAAACAGCTCAAAAAGTACTGAGCTATCAGAGGAACTCCCCGACACATCACCACATCGATCCGGTGGAAAATCATGAGGTAATGCTGCTAGCCGGGGAATTTTACCGCTGCTACAAAAATTCTCAGAGTGAGTAACGGGCAGAGAGGCATAGAGAATGATGGAGGCCGCCATTTTAAAAGCACATACGCACTTATTATAACAAGCCTCCCTGAACATGATCTTTTGACACAGAACACTAAACGGATAACCGGAACAGGAGAGAGACAGACTAAAACACCCTTCTCACCATAATCAGAAGCAGATCACCAAAAATAAAAGGTACCTACAAGTATTTATTTGCTAAACAGCGGTTCTAAGCTAAACTTGCGGTTCAGCCTGTGAAACCCCTAAGACCTTCCAGAGCAAGAATACACTGGTAATCAAACAAACTAGGGACAGCAGGCACATTGAAAGCTTCATTATATACAGAACAGGCACATATGAAAGGAGATGCATACTCAGTGAACTGTCTGATTATAACGTGCCTGGGCAATCTGTGTATTTTACACTACATCACATATAGTGGTCATACCATGAAAGCTGATTATGAGGAAAAGTGAATCTTGTCCTGGATATAAACACATCAATGTTAACTGTTAATATTCCATGATATCAGAGTCTATACTTCAGCACTAACTTTTTGCACACCATCTACTTTGCTTTATTGTGTCTTCCTTTCCTATGAGTTATATGTAAAGGCAGCTAAGACCAAGTGGAGTATATCTTATATATCATCACACTCCAGATTCAGCTCACTGCTCCAGGGTAAACACAGCCAAAATGTCTCCTAGAAAAAGCATATCAAAAGCAAAGCAAAACAAGGGAAGCGGACAAGCAAATCCTTCCATGGATGATTATTTCAAGTCCTCTACACCCCAGATATCAAAAGAAATCCCCACAGCATCGCAAAGATCACATATTTCATCAGATACTTCAGACCTAGGTTCTGAGGAAGAAGAAAATATGATGTCTGTGCCACAGTCTGTGCTGTCTTCTATACCCTCAAAACAAGATTTCTCTGCATTGATTTCTCAGGTGAAGCAATGCATAAAAGACGAAATTTCAGAACTGAAAAGAGACATAAAAGAGATTGGTACCAGAGTCAATACTTTAGAAGATACTGCTCAAGAACATAATGCCTACTTCACAAATGTTCACAACCAGTTAGAACAACAAGACCAAACCATCAAACAGATGGAAGACAAAATCGAGGACATAGAGAACAGGTCCAGAAGACAAAATATCAGAATACGTGGTATTCCAGAAGAAATAGAGACCTCAGCATTAAATGACTATTTGCAAGCTCTGTTCTCACAACTTCGAGACCCAGCGGACAACTCAATAATTGGTATAGACAGAGCGCACCGGGCCCTTAGGCCAAAGCCTCCAGAATCTGCACCTCCCAGAGATGTGATTATAAGAATCACAGAATACCAGCTAAAAGAACAGCTCATGAAAGCAGCGAGAGACAAACGTCCCATACAGAAAGATGGCAGCACCCTTCAGTTTTTTGCAGATTTATCATCCAGAACACTAGCCAGAAGAAAAGAACTTTCTCCATTAACGAAACACCTGCAGGCTAGAAATATCCCTTACAGATGGGGTCATCCTTTTCAGTTGCTCATCATTTGGAAGAACAGAAGGGCGAGCTGTTCCTCACCTGAGGAAATTGAAGAATGCTGCAGAAAGTTGGAAATACCTCAACCGTTAATTGACTCTGACACAAGACAAAGTATTGCCCCAGCAGGAGACCCTCTTGCCTCTCCCTTAGCACAACGTAGGGAGTGGCAAACAGTCCGCAACAAAAGACTGAAAATACCCATACCACCTTCAGACTCTAGAGCCCGCATGGGATGAGTATGTGTATAGGCATGTATCCTTTGCTAAATGTAGATTGCATAACCAAATGTTATTAGCCAGAAAATGGCGATGACAGTATGAATATTACTAGTTGTTTCTTTTGTCTGTTCTAGGTTTCTAAAAATGTATAGTTCCGAACATACAATAACTAAATCCTTGTTATAGTAAATGTAGGTCGTAAGAAGTAATGAAACTGCTCGCACTTTGTGGGCTGAATGATTCCAAAAAAGGAATCTTTCAGTCATTTCCCTCTTTAGATGTAAGGTTAAAGTTTTTAAAATGTTTGATGTTTATGTTTTTAGTTTGATTTTAGGAGTTTACCTGCAGAGATGCTTCCTTAAACAGATGGATAAGTCCACCAGATGACACATCTTATGTATGATAAAGGTAATAAAGTAACAGACGCCACTGTCCATTTTGCAACACAAAATGTAAAAGGTTTCAACTCCCCATCCAAGAGATCAATGGCCCTTAGAGATATAGTACAAAAAGGGGGGGAGATAGTAGGCCTGCAAGAAACTCATTTTAAGAGAGGGTCTATACCCAAATATCTCCATAGCTGTTTCTCCCAACACTTCTATAGCGCACACAAGAACAAAAAAATAAATGGTGTCAGCATTCTAATACGTAATTCCATACCTTTCAAATTAATAGCTCAGAAGAAAGACACAGGGGGCAGATTCTTAGCCATTAATGGCATACTATACAATAAATTGGTAACTATTGTGAACTTATACGCTCCAAACCACAAACAAGCATTATTCTTCAAAGCTATAGTCCCTCTACTCCAGGACATCCACAAAGGTCAGCTGATAGTTTTAGGAGATTTTAATTTACCGCTTAATCCCAATTTGGATAGCTCAAACCCGCACATACAAATTGCAAAACGCACACTTAAATCAACAGGGAATTTTTTAAGATCCTTCAGTTTACACGACCCTTGGAGAATTGCAAACCCTGAACGTAGAGATTACACATTCTTTTCTAATCCGAATAAAACCTACTCAAGAATAGACTTTATTTTACTAGACCACATAATCCTGGCAAACGCTAAATCAACATCCATCACGCACACAGCATGGTCAGATCACTCTATGGTTAGATGTGTCATAGATTGGCCCTCAGCTCCCATAAAGGATTTTACATGGAGGTTAGATGAAACCTTATTACTAGACCCGAAGATATGTCACACCTTAGAAAAGGAAATCAGGGAATACTTCACACAAAATGCTAAGGGGGAGGTAGCACCTGCCATGGTTTGGGAGGCTCACAAGAGCTACATTAGGGGCACTCTAATTAAATTACGAGCTAATAAGCTTAAACAACAGAGAGAAGAATACACACATATCACCAAGGAGTTAGAGCATTTAGACTACCTTCATAAAATACACCCACAAGATGAAAAAGTCCTACAAAAACTAAAATTCTATAGATCTAAGCTGCAATCTCACTTACATATCAAAGCACAGACAGCAGCATTTAAACTTAAGCAGAGATTCTATCATGATGCCAATAAACCGGGACGTCAGCTAGCCAGATCACTAAAATCCAAACAAACAAAAACTTATATTTATTCAATAAACAACCAAAAAGGGGAAAGAGTGGAAGATACCAAACGCATAGCTGAGATCTTTAAAAACTATTATCACACCCTATACAATCTCTATCCAAATAGATTAATTTCAGATCACGATACCAAATGTACAAATTACATGGACAAAATCAAGGCTCCAGAAATCTCTGAGTCAGATAGTGAGATGTTAAAGGCCCAGATAACTCACAAAGAGATCATAGAGGCTATTAGGTCTCTGAAGCCTGAGAAGGCTCCGGGACCGGATGGATTCTCGGGCTCTTATTATAAATTATTCTCGCATCTATTATCACCTCACATGTTAGAAACTTTTCATCAGATTGACAATGGGGGTACACTCCCAGACACCATGTTACAAGCAGTTATCACTGTACTCCCTAAACCAGGCAAGAAACCTGACACCCCAGCGAATTTCCGCCCCATATCGCTACTGAATATAGACCTTAAGGTCTATGCCAAAGTACTAGCTGCTCGACTTAATAAATTATTACCACATTTGATTTCGCCAGATCAGGTGGGGTTTGTACCGCGGAGAGAGGCGAAAGACAACACGGTTAAACTACTAAATTTATTAGATTATATAAATACCAAGACCATACCATCAGTTATGCTTTCCACTGACGCTGAGAAAGCGTTCGATAGGTTAGACTGGACCTTTCTAGAATCCACTCTTCATAAGTTCAAGTTTCCCCCTCCATTTATAAACAGAGTCATGGCCCTTTACTCATTTCCCACAGCCCAAATCAGAATAAATGGTACATTGTCGGAACAATTTGAAATACGCAACGGCACTCGCCAAGTTTGCCCACTCTCCCCACTATTGTTCATCCTATCTCTAGAAATGATGGCGTGTAAAATAAGATCAAACAACAATATAGCAGGAATAAATATCAATCATAAGGAATACAAATTATCTATGTTTGCAGATGATATTTTATTGACCTTGGTAAACCCTCTTGACTCTCTCCCCACGGTACAATCAGAATTCTTAGAATATGGAGAGGTTTCAAACTTCTCAATAAACGCCAATAAATCAGAACTATTGCCCTTAAATTTACCTACCAATATCAAGAACTTAATTCAGACCCATAGTCCCTTCGCGATACAACAGAAATCTATAAAATATCTAGGAGTACACTTGCTGAACAATATAGATTCCATTCGAACATTTAATTACTCCAAATTACTAAACACAATCACCAATCAGGCGTCGACATGGCTGGCTAAGAATATATCTTGGATCGGGAGAATAAATTCTGTTAAGATGGTACTTCTACCAAAGATCTTATACATCTTGCAGACGCTGCCACTACCTAACACACAGACATACATTTTGAAGCTACAAAAAGTCATTCACAGTTTCATCTGGAAAAAAAGGCCCCCTCGAGTAAACATGCTGTCCATGTATGCAAACAAAGATATGGGAGGCTTGGGTGTACCCAATATAACTTTATATAAACAAGCAATCTCATTGCAAAGAATTATTGACTGGAGTAGGCACTCAGTAGAAGAACCCAAACACTGGATACATTTAGAACATTACATATCGGGAATATCACAACTAGGGGGGTTATGTTGGCTACCTAAATTACTGTCCAAACCTCATACTAACTTTACTGCCACTATCTTAAGCACCCTTAGGGATTGGAAGTTTATACGGGATAGATATCAAGGCATTTCTAGCGCATACTCCCCGCTGACACCAATTCTAGCAAATCCCGAATTCATAGAGGGTCTAGAATATAGCTCAGGTCACAACATTAGTCTAAAAGGCTACATCCCAGTATCATTAATGACCAATTTGGGGAAACTAACCCCAAGATCTGATCTTATGGATATAGGAAATGGGTATTTCGCTCAATGGATGAGATACCATCAGGCGAGCCATTACATTTACACGCATAGAGAAAAGGCCAATTTTCTGAGAAAATTAACAACGTTCGAACAGATGTGCTTTAATAACACTGCACATAAAAAGATTATTTCAACCACATACAAACTACTACTTGAATCCACAGCCCCAAAGCCCCATAGATATATAAAAGGGTGGGAAAGAGATCTCACAGGGCCACAGGATTCTAAAACATGGAATAAGATATTTTACAACATAGCTCACTCAGCTCACACTACTCATGCAATAGAAACTAACTATAAAATATTGTTTCGTTGGTATCTCAAACCAAATAGACTGAAGTATTTATTTCCCTCAGCCACTGAGAAATGCTGGAGATGTAGACAGGCAGTAGGTAACATGGGTCACATTTGGTGGTCCTGTGAGTTAATCAAACCATTTTGGAAGAAAATAATAAAATAAATAATTACAGTTTTATCTTGCAATATCCCACAGGATCCACTAATATGCATGTTTAATATGTTGAACGATGTTAAGTGTACCATTAAAAGAAACTTGGGGCATATCATGCTGAATGTAGCCAAACAGCTCATAGCCTCCTCATGGAGATCTGATAAAATCCCAACAATAAGTAGATGGAGGGAGAAAGTAAAAGAAACACTGATGCTAGAGAGATATTCCTATTTTAAGACAAACAGGTTAACAATGTACACCGACATGGTATTCTTCTGGGAATCATATGCTGGTCTTTAACTTAACTCAGTCTGAGATATTTTACGCCAGTATGAGCATATAAGGGGGCAATAAGTGGCGTCTGGATAACACAACATTCTATGTACTCAGAGTATACAAACATCTGTTCATGCCGCAAACTTGACAAGATTTGTGTAGTCATTCTCTGCAGGATGCAATTGTTGAAAATGTTAATGTTTAGTTAATTTTATTCGCTAAGTGTTAATTTTAGCGATTGGTTATAGAGGTCCTAGGAAGGATTTTGCATTATCTGTAGTCTTTGGATTATGTTATTGAATGTATTCTCACTATGTATCATCTGATGTACCTCTTTAAAGGAAAAATTCAATAAAGAAATAAAATATAAAAAAAAAAAAAAATAATTTAAATATCCAGCTGAAAAAATGAATTTTATAGGCAAAAAATATATATAAGTATTGTAAAAACACTTTTGTAAGCAAGCAGATAACAATAATAAAAACATTTTCCACAGTAAAAACTTTTAGATAATATTAATTGATGCTAAGTGTATGATTTAATGTAGCAGTAATACTGGCCACAAGATGGCAACGGAGGCAAGTATCAGGAGAATTTTTTGCAGAGATAGGCTGAGACAGCAACCGGAATGAAACACTGTTGCTTATTTGGCCACCGGAGCTGAACTGAGGCATCTCTCCCACACATCAGGCAAGAGGGCGGGAAGAGAGCCTCAGGACGGCCCCCAAAATGGCGGCGCCAATGCGCGCAGGGAAAAAGAAACCTGAAATGGATACCCAGGTAAGGAGGACAGTGAAAGAGCGGCGAAAGAGACCGCAACAAGAAAAACTTTCATAAGAAGGTAAAACGGAAAGGGGGGTTAACGGAAGTATATAAAAAAAACAGATAAGTGAACCAACAAAAAAAATTAGAAAAAAGGGGAAAAAGAAAAGTTAGAAAAATGACAGAAAAAACGTACAAGAGGGGTAAAATTACAAAAGGCAAACCAATACAAGAATAATGGAAATAAATATATATAAACAAAAGAAGCAAACGAAAAACTTTTATTTGATAATAAGAAACACTATGTGGAGGAGTACTTATCTCTTTGATGAGCAACAAAAGAAAGAGGAGGTTTGTCATTATATGGGTCAGTTTATACTCATCTCCCTTTTCTGATTGGCTGTTTTTTTCTTGTTGTTATAAGTAGCTCTCATGTTAGCTTCTTATTGTATTTTCAATATATGTTATGGTTACTTTTAAAGGCTGCATATGAGTAGTAAAGAAAGATATGCAAAATAGGAGTCTCTGGTCTTGTAATTAAATTTGATCCTTGTCAGACCAGGAAACGTTTTTCCTATCTTCTATTGTCCAATTTTGGTGAGCCTGTGTAAATTGTAGCCTGAGTTTCCTGTTCTTAGCTGACAGAAGTGGCACCCAGTGTGGTCTTCTGCTGCTGGGCCACATTAGTCTGTGAATGAGCATATACATCTGACACTGTGGTGCTTGGTATTTCAGATAACCTTGTTCAAAGATTCAGGGCTAATTCTCAAAAACTCGTTGAGATAGAAATCAGAGAAATCATCAGCTTATTTTATTACCCAAAGCCTGATTAGCGCTTAACTAAATAGGAGGATGCACAAGAAACTAAACTGATTATAAGAAGATTAATGTGCTAAAAACAGACGTGCGCAAACTAAAGAGCATACATACACTAACATGATGTGGGCAGACCCAAAAGCCGAAGAGCAGGGAAAAAATGAGCATGCAAGACCCTGATGTGTGCAAACCCGAGGGCATAGGTGCACTACCCAGACGTACACATACCCGAAATTCAACATGCGGTAAAAATTCAAAGTGAACCCTACGTGCTTAAAATCCAATGTGTCAACATTTTTTAAAGAGGAATAACAGTAAATATAAGGATTCTGTCTTAAGGCTATATATATATATATATATATATATATATATATATATATATATATATTTGCCCAAACAATACTACAGAGTGTCATATAAATAAAAATATGATACTTAACAACGTACACTCATCTACTAGTAGAAACCAGTAGAAAGCCAAACCAGTACTGAAACATATCAGCAGAGAATATAGACTAGGAGTATATTGTAGATCCATAAGAGGAGGCAAATGACAAATCCCTGCAACCACTATGGAAGGTTTGTGACAAAATTTCCCAAGGTGAAAAAGAGAACCACTAACCATACCCCATATGCATCCCTATAACAAATACTGTACTCTGATGTGAAAAAGGGCCTCAACATAGACTGAAAGCCCATCTCACTGAAGAATCATATGAACATATTCATTCTTTACCTTCCTCCAGTGGAGGCAAAGAGAAGACTGAGTTGCCAGTGAGGTGGGAGGAGTTTTATAGAGTCCCTGGAGTTTGAGAATCTCTGCCTCCTCCTAGTTGTAGGGAAGAGTAATTCCCACAAGAATTGGATTGTTGACTCTCACTACCTGTATGAAAGAAAACGTGCCCAAAATACCGGAGAATTTTAGCATTTTTGCTATCACTACATTTAAACAGGGATAGAACCTTGTTTTTTATTTACCTATCAAAACTATATATATATATATATATATATATATATATATATATATATATATATATATTTGAAGTAGACAACCAAAGGTATTGATCTAGGAACATTTTGGTATATTTCATGCCATCATCGACAAATGTAATCATTTAAAAAAAAAAACTTTTTCATAAACTTTAGGTTTCTCACTGAAATTATTTACATACTGCTTGTGTATTCATAACACAAGTGGTTTTAAAAGCATTTCTGAGATCCCCTTTGTTCAGAAATAGCAGATATGCATAGCTTTGCCATTGTTGTTTGGTAATTACAAGGCCGCTGATTATAGCTGCGCATCACACTTCTGAAATATCTGTCAGTGAAGGGGTTAATTAGTTAGCTGGTAAGAGTAACACCTCCATGATTCCCCAAAACAACTCTCTTCCCCCCCACCACACCCACACTTCTCACCACAATCTTAGGTACTAGCAGATAGTCTGCTAGTATGAGGTTTTAGTGTTTCTTTTAATTTAAATTAACTGAAATTATTTTTTTGTTTTCTGCATTTCAAGATCCACATTTACCCTGCCTGATCCCTCCCAAACAGCTCTCTAACCCTCTCCACTCCCAATGAAATGCACCATATTAGGTACTGGCAGCTATTTGCCAGTATCCATGTTACACCTATTTTTTTTTTATTTTTTAAATGTATTTTTTTTTTCTGTAGCGTAGGGGTAATTTTTCCAATTGCAAATATATTTAATAAATGCTGCTGTCTTATTCTATGTATTTTTAAAAATGGTTTAATATGAGATTATGGAACACAATCCATATTTCACAGGTGACATTTTTCCAATGAAAAATGAGTGGGGAAAAAATCCAACAAAATCATCAATGGTTTATTGTAGTCCATATAAAAAATACCTCACAAAAAACAAAGAGACAATGGGGCAGATTTATTAATGTGCGGACAGACATGATCCGCTGTAGAGGATCATGTCCGGCGCACATTGATAAATGCCGACAGCATACGTTGTCGTCATTTATCATTGCACAAGCATTTCTCGTGAAAGACAAGTTCTTGATTCTTGGTTTTCTGAAAGACAAGTTCTTGATTCATAAGATTTCAGACATTCAACCACACAGAGAGAAGGTTCAGCAGGAAGATAAGGATAAAAAATGGAAGTAGAAAGAGTTTTAGTTCTACGAGAAAGAAAAAAGGTAACTCCTTCAGGGGAAAAACGTTTAGAATTCCAATCTAAAGCCTTAACATCAGAAACTCTTCTAAAGGAAATTAGGCAGAAAAGAGTAGCAAGTTTGGCAGAAAGTTGTTTTAGGGATAAAGAGACATTATCGGGCCAAGATTTAAAAAGGGAAAAAATCAAATCAACGTCCCAGAAAAATTCATGTTTAGGAACTGGAGGACGCTTTAATCTGATAGCTTTGAGAACCCTACAAATCAGAGGATGTTTGCCCACAGAAAGGTTATTAATTAGATTATGTCATGCAGAAATAGCTGAACGATAAACATTAATAGTTCTGTAAGCAAGACCTGAATCAAAAAGATGAGACAGGTAATTGATAATATCAGTTACATCTGAAGAAAAGGGATCCAAACTTGCAAGACCATTTAGACCATGCTGCAAGTAGCATCTACGAGTCCCTGGGGCCCAGGAGTTTCCGAAAGACCTCGGAGAGACCAGGGTCCCCTGAGATCCTCCATGCTACTAGGAGAAGAGAACCTTGGAGAACTAGGCTGTGAAAATTGCCCTCTGGGTTCATGAGAAGATGAGGCAGGGGAGGAAACAGAATCGGGAGATTGATGAACATCTCCAGGAGAGAGGGGTGCCCCGATTGTGTCGGCCAAAAGGGTGTCACAATCGTTAAACAAAGAAGATCCCTGCGAACAGTTGAAATTGTCCTCGGAATCATTGAAAAAGAAGGGAAAGCGTAAGCTCTCTGAAGAGGCCAAGGATGAAGAAAAGCATCTATGGCCGCTGCCTCCGGATCCAGACGCCAGCTGAAATACGGACGAATTTGAAAATTGGTCCTGGATGCGAAAAGATCAAAACAAAAGGGACCCCTGAGAGATTGGAGAGCGAGGAAAATGCTCCTGTCCAATTTCCAGTCGCTGAAATGCGTCAAATGACGAGATCCTCAATCTGCAGCTAAATTTGATTGACCTGGAATATATTCTGCTTTGATAGAAATATTCCTGTCCAAACAAAGATGAATAAACTCTTTGGTTATATTGGACAAATCTCTGGATTTGGTACCTCCCAAACGATTGAGATACCACACCGCCGAAATGTTGTCCATACGCAGGAGAATAGAAACTGGAGAAGAAAACTTGCCAAAACTTTTGACTGCAAACGAGCCAGCCAATAACTCTAAACAATTGATGTGAAAGCGTTTCTCTTCCAGAGTCCATTTGCCACCTGTGGGACCACAACTAGCTCCCCAGCCTGAAAGACTGGCGTCGGATTCGATAATGAAATCTGGAGTCTTGCCAAAAATGGCTCTTCCATTCCAGGCTTCTAAATGAGAAAGCCACCAGAAAAGTTCGTCCTTGGCTTCTGAAGAAAGAGGAATCAAATGAGAGTAAGAAAAACCTTTTCTCAAATGAAGAATTTTTAGTCTTTGGAGTTCGCGATAGTGTAATGGAGCGGGGAATATAGCCTGAATAGAGGATGAAAGTAACCCTACTATCCTGGCTATAGTCCAGATAGGAACTGAATCCTTGGATAACGTTTTCAAAATTTCTTTCTTGATGGTCTTTCCTTTGTCTGAAGGAAGACTCAAGGTAGAGAGGACTGTATCTTTCTAGAATCCTAGGAAAGCCAAAGATTTGGTAGGGAAAAGAATTGACTTCTGTTTGTTCACAATAAAACCTAGAGATTCCAATAAGGAAATTGTTGAATACAGGTGATTCTGAAGAGATAAGAAATCTTGATCCATAATAAGAATGTCGTCCAAATAAATTATCAGACAAACACCCCGAAGTCTTAGCCAAGCTACCACTGGTTTTAATAACTTGGTGAAAATCCAAGGAGCGGAGGACAGACCAAAAGTTAGGCAGGTGAAATTCCAAAATTGGCCTTTCCAACCGAAAGTCAAATATTTCCAATGCTTTTGGGCAATCGGAACGGTCAAATACGCGTCTGTGAGATCTAGACGAACTAACCAATCATTTTCTCTCAGACATTCTCTTAAAAGATGAATGCCCTCCATCTTGAAATGATGGTAATGAACAAAAGCGTTCAAGGATTTTAGATTTATCACTGGTCTGAATTTATTGTTTTTCTTTTTGACCAGAAATAGGTTGCTTATATAAGCATTGTGAGGGGAGATAGCTGTCAAAATTGCTCTTTTGGAAAAAAAGTGTTGAGATTTCGTTTTGAACCAGAAGTTCGTCGCTTTTGGAAAAATGGATAGGGTGCGGACATTTTATTTGAATAGGTTGAGAAACAAATTCTATGTGAATGCCTGAAAACGTTTGGAGAATCCAAGGGTCTGAAGTGATTGAAACCCAATTTTGGGCAAATAATGTGATTCTGCCACCAATTCTGTCTGGGGAAAAAAGAGCATGAGGAGGAAATAATGTACATACCTGGAGCTTGTCTTGGTCTTGTTCTGCCCCTGAAAATTCTTTGGTTCCAAGAGGAAGTTGAGGGTTCTTGGTAGTTCCTCTGATAATGTGACTGGAATTGGGGAGCATAGTGGGATTGATGTGCTTGGAAGTAGTGAGACCTGGAAATGAATGGCTGATGGCCGGGAAAGCAGCCTCTGCCTCTCCCGGCCCTGTCAGAGAAATTCTGAGATGGATAAAAGATTTTCTTGACTGAAGATTTTACCTTATTCAGGTTGGAAAAGGTGTTGACATATTGATTCAACTCCTTTGAGTAGGAATCTCCAAAAAGAAAACCATTGTTATCTGAGGCAATACTATTAGAAACAAAGTCACATATTTTCGGGTCAATCTTTCTGAGAATATTACGACGTCTCTCGAGAGACATGGCAGAGTTGGTATTACTCACAAAACAAAGTAATCTTTTGACCCATTCTCTAACCACAAAAGGATCCAGCGGAGCATTTTCAGCAACTCCCATTTCAGATAATTCGAACAGTTTAGTTAGGGGACCTACAGTGTCGAGAAGTTTATCTTGACAGATCTTCCACGATCTGTCAATACCCTTTTTTAATTTATACCCAGGGGCTCCAATAAATTTCAAAACTTTGGGGTCCACCTCAGGAGTGAGGGCAGCATTTTTTGGAAGAAGGGGGCGAGGGCATTCTGCTCTCATTTTATTTTTAGCTTGTTTCTTTAGAGGTTTGCGAAGCTGAAAATCAATAAATTTCGCAACATCAATTGATGGACACCATTCCGATGAACGGGGATGATGTAACTCATCTTGATTAATTCTCGGGTTACCAAGACAATCCAAAAATTCATTTTCTTCTTCCTCATTAAATTTTTTTAAAAACTTGCTATTTTTTTATGTTTTTTGGTAGCTGGAGAATAATTGGAATCATCCGAATTATCGAATGAATCGGAATTGATATCAGTGTAATTATCTTCATCAGAAGAGTTAGAATTAGAGGAAGAAACTTTTTCAACATTTTTTACTTTAGATTTTGATTTTCATTTTGACATTAAAATAGAATCCCCCATTTGGGAACCCTTGGGGTGCAGGGTTCATTTGACAGCTGTTTTAGTTCCTTTGCTGTGAGGAAAACTGTCAGAAAGTAACTGACGTGATTTAACAATTAACTTTTTGCTTGCTTGAACAGCAATAGATGGATTCTTTCTTTTTAAAGACTTTTTTGAATCCTTTATACCCATTCAAGTGGTCATTTTATTGAATAAAATAAGAGTCTATCATAACTTGCACAGAATGTTCAGTTAAAGGGTTACTCCCTTCAGGGACTTCAGACATGTTAATATATAAATTAAAACTTTTTAAAATATGAATTCAGTAATAAAATAATTTAAATATCCAGCTGAAAAAATGAATTTTATAGGCAAAAAATATATATAAGTTTTGTAAAAACAAGCAGATAACAATAATAAAAACATTTTCCACAGAAAAAACTTTTAGATAATATTAATTGATGCTAAGTGTATGATTTAATGTAGCAGTAATACTGGCCACAAGATGGCAACGGAGGCAAGTATCAGGAGAATTTTTTGCAGAAATAGGCTGAGACAGCAACCGGAATGAAACACTGTTGCTTATTTGGCCACCGGAGCTGAACTGAGGCATCTCTCCCACACGTCAGGCAAGAGGGCGGGAAGAGAGCCTCAGGACGGCCCCCAAAATGGCGGCGCCAATGCGCGCAGGGAAAAAGAAACCTGAAATGGATACCCAGGTAAGGAGGACAGTGAAAGAGCGGCGAAAGAGACCGCAACAAGAAAAACTTTCATAAGAAGGTAAAACGGAAAGGGGGGTTAACGGAAGTATATAAAAAAAACGGATAAGTGAACCAACGAAAAAAATTAGAAAAAAGGGGAAAAAGAAAAGTTAGAAAAATGACAGAAAAAACGTACAAGAGGGGTAAAATTACAAAAGGCAAACCAATACAAGAATAATGGAAATAAATATATATAAACAAAAGAAGCAAACGAAAAACTTTTATTTGATAATAAGAAACACTATGTGGAGGAGTACTTATCTCTTTGATGAGCAACAAAAGAAAGAGGAGGTTTGTCATTATATGGGTCAGTTTATACTCATCTCCCTTTTCTGATTGGCTGTTTTTTTCTTGTTGTTATAAGTAGCTCTCATGTTAGCTTCTTATTGTATTTTCAATATATGTTATGGTTACTTTTAAAGGCTGCATATGAGTAGTAAAGAAAGATATGCAAAATAGGAGTCTCTGGTCTTGTAATTAAATTTGATCCTTGTCAGACCAGGAAACGTTTTTCCTATCTTCTATTGTCCAATTTTGGTGAGCCTGTGTAAATTGTAGCCTGAGTTTCCTGTTCTTAGCTGACAGAAGTGGCACCCAGTGTGGTCTTCTGCTGCTGGGCCACATTAGTCTGTAAATGAGCATATACATCTGACACTGTGGTGCTTGGTATTTCAGATAACCTTGTTCAAAGATTCAGGGCTAATTCTCAAAAACTCGTTGAGATAGAAATCAGAGAAATCATCAGCTTATTTTATTACCCAAAGCCTGATTAGCGCTTAACTAAATAGGAGGATGTACAAGAAACTAAACTGATTATAAGAAGATTAATGTGCTAAAAACCGACGTGCGCAAACTAAAGAGCATACATACACTAACATGATGTGGGCAGACCCAAAATCCGAAGAGCAGGGAAAAAATGAGCATGCAAGACCCCGATGTGTGCAAACCCGAGGGCATAGGTGCACTAGCCAGACGTACACATACCCGAAATTCAACATGCGGTAAAAATTCAAAGTGAACCCTACGTGCTTAAAATCCAATGTGTCAACATTTTTTAAAGAGGAATAACAGTAAATATAAGGATTCTGTCTTAAGGCTATATATATATATATATATATATATATATATATATATATATATATATATATATTTGCCCAAACAATACTACAGAGTGTCATATAAATAAAAATATGATACTTAACAACGTACACTCATCTACTAGTAGAAACCAGTAGAAAGCCAAACCAGTACTGAAACATATCAGCAGAGAATATAGACTAGGAGTATATTGTAGATCCATAAGAGGAGGCAAATGACAAATCCCTGCAACCACTATGGAAGGTTTGTGACAAAATTTCCCAAGGTGAAAAAGAGAACCACTAACCATACCCCATATGCATCCCTATAACAAATACTGTACTCTGATGTGAAAAAGGGCCTCAACATAGACTGAAAGCCCATCTCACTGAAGAATCATATGAACATATTCATTCTTTACCTTCCTCCAGTGGAGGCAAAGAGAAGACTGAGTTGCCAGTGAGGTGGGAGGAGTTTTATAGAGTCCCTGGAGTTTGAGAATCTCTGCCTCCTCCTAGTTGTAGGGAAGAGTAATTCCCACAAGAAATGGATTGTTGACTCTCACTACCTGTATGAAAGAAAACGTGCCCAAAATACCGGAGAATTTTAGCATTTTTGCTATCACTACATTTAAACAGGGATAGAACCTTGTTTTTTATTTACCTATCAAAACTATATTTATATATATATATATATATATATATATATATATATATATATATATATATATATATATATTTGAATTAGACAACCAAAGGTATTGATCTAGGACCATTTTGGTATATTTCATGCCATCATCGACAAATGTAATCATTTAAAAAAAAAACTTTTTCATAAACTTTAGGTTTCTCACTGAAATTATTTATATACTGCTTGTGTATTCATAACACAAGTGGTTTTAAAAGCATTTCTGAGATCCCCTTTGTTCAGAAATAGCAGATATGCATAGCTTTGCCATTGTTGTTTGGTAATTACAAGGCCGCTGATTATGGCTGCGCATCACGCTTCTGAAATATCTGTCAGTGAAGGGGTTAATTAGTTAGCTGGTAAGAGTAACACCTCCATGATTCCCCAAAACAACTCTCTTCCCCCCACCACACCCACACTTCTCACCACAATCTTAGGTACTAGCAGATAGTCTGCTAGTATGAGGTTTTAGTGTTTCTTTTAATTTAAATTAATTGAAATAATTTTTTTGTTTTCTGCATTTCAAGATCCACATTTACCCTGCCTGATCCCTCCCAAACAGCTCTCTAACCCTCTCCACTCCCAATGAAATGCACCATATTAGGTACTGGCAGCTATTTGCCAGTATCCATGTTACACCTATTTTTTTTTTATTTTTTAAATGTATTTTTTTTTCTGTAGCGTAGGGGTAATTTTTCCAATTGCAAATATATTTAATAAATGCTGCTGTCTTATTCTATGTATTTTTAAAAATGGTTTAATATGAGATTATGGAACACAATCCAAATTTCACAGGTGACATTTTTCCAATGAAAAATGAGTGGGGAAAAAATCCAACAAAATCATCAATGGTTTATTGTAGTCCATATAAAAAATACCTCACAAAAAACAGAGACAATGGGGCAGATTTATTAATGTGCGGACAGACATGATCCGCTGTAGAGGATCATGTCCGGCGCACATTGATAAATGCCGACAGCATACGTTGTCGTCATTTATCATTGCACAAGCATTTCTCGTGAAATGCTTGTGCAATGCCGCCCCCTGCAGATTTGGCCGCTAGAAAGGGGTGTCAATCAACCCGATCGTATCCGATCATGCTAATTGCTGTCCGCCGCCTCAGAGGTGGCGAATGAGTTAAGGAGCAGCGATCTTAAGAATGTCTTAAGACCGTTGCTTCTTAACTCCTGTTTCCGGCGAGCCAGAAGGTTCGCACAGAAGCAGCTGCATTGGGGCCCATATGGGGCTTTGATAAATCAGCCCCAATGTACATATATCTCCAGAGAACAGGTACTAAAGTCTTAGGTATTTCAGATAACCTTGTTCAAAGATTTAGGGCTAATTCTCAAAAACTGACATAGAAATCAGAGAAATCATCAACTTATTTTATTTAGTCCTGTATTGAAAAAACAAGTTTCTCTATTTCACATAAAAAATATTATTGAACTCCCCTTAATGAGATGCACAGCTCCCAACAACAAAATTGCCTTTAAAACAATGGCTGAGTGGCCTTGTAATACTGACCAGGCATCTTATAGACACTCGCCAGACCAGAGAGCTTTAGAGAACCGGGAAATCAACACAAAACATCCTTTATACAACATATAATTAATCACTCAAATTGTTACTCACATTTAACTCTTCATAGACTGAAATACAGAACACTACATCATTTGTATCATTTGTATAGATGTCTATGTATGTCTATATATGTGTACACATATATACATACATACACATATATAAACATGCTATATATTAGACATGTATATATATATATATATATATATATATATATATACACATATATACACACTCACCGCCCACTTTTTTAAGGCCGCAAATCTCCCATTCCACCACATCCCAAAGGTGCTCTATTGGATTGAGATCTGGTGACTGTGGAGGCTATTGGAGTACACTGAACTCATTGTCATGTTCAAGAAACCAGTTTGAGAAGATTTGAGCTTTGTGACATGGTGCATTATCTTGCTGGAAGTAGCCATCAAAAGATGGGTACACTGTAGTCATAAAGGAATGGACATGATCCGTAACAATACTCAGGTAGGCTGTGGCGTTTAAATGATGCTCAATTGGTACTAAGGGGCCCAAAGTGTGGCAAGAAAATATCTCCCACACCCTTAACCGACCACAAATAGCCGGAATCGTTGATACAAGGCAGGATGAATCCATACTTTTATGTTGGTTATGCAAAATTCTGACCCTACCATCTGAATGTCGCAGCTGAAATTCCGATTATCCTAATTCTTTGAAGGTATAATCTAGATTTTATTAAAGACACAGAGACGAGTATTTTGTATATCTTTCTTTACTACTCATACGCAGCCTTTAAAAGTAACCATAACATATATTCAAAATACAATAAGAAGCTAACATGAGAGCTACTTATAACAACAAGAAAAAACAGCCAATCAGAAAAGGGAGATGAGTATAAACTGACCCATATACTGATAAACCTCCTCTTTCTAACTGATGCTCACAAAGAAAACAGTATTAATGAACATGAAAAGTCCAAAACAGCATAAAATCACAGAAGCCAATGAAACGAAAAATTGATTGAAGAATTTCTTAGAATTGATGAAATTGATTATTATTAATAACATATATACATCAAGAAAAGGGAGGGATATAACAACATATCTGAGGTGGGAAAATACTCGTCTCTGTGTCTTTAATAAAATCTAGATTATACCTTCAAAGAATTAGGATAATCGGAATTTTATTACAAGACTAGAGACTCCTATTTTGCAAGTTTAAAGCTTAATAGGAAAAATGATTAGGAAAATAAATTAAGAGAAGCGTGTTGAATGGGTCTGAAGTAGAATTGTTTAAAAATAGAATCCCAAGACCAATCTGTCACACTCAAAATTTGTTGGAGAGGGGCAGATTTTAAAAAGGCTTTTGAGGCAGCCGAACCTCTAACAGAATGAGCTGTAAAGGAGATATCGATACCAGCTTCTTTCATGACCCATTTAACCCATCTCGCAATGGAAGTAGAAGTGATAGGAGCATTAGGAGGAGCAAAAGAAATCAAAAGTTGATTGACAGAAGGTTTTCTGAAAGACAAGTTCTTGATTCATAAGATTTCAGACATTCAACCATACAGAGAGAAGGTTCAGCAGGAAGATAAGGATAAAAAATGGAAGTAGAAAGAGTTTTAGTTCTACGAGAAAGAAAAAAAGGTAACTCCTTCAGGGGAAAAACGTTTAGAATTCCAATCTAAAGCCTTAACATCAGAAACTCTTCTAAAGGAAATTAGGCAGAGAAGAGTAGCAAGTTTGGCAGAAAGTTGTTTTAGGGATAAAGAGACATTATCGGTCCAAGATTTAAAAAGGGAAAAAATCAAATCAACGTCCCAGAAAAATTCATGTTTAGGAACTGGAGGACGCTTTAATCTGATAGCTTTGAGAACCCTACAAATCAGAGGATGTTTGCCCACAGAAAGGTTATTAATTAGATTATGTCGTGCAGAAATAGCTGAACAATAAACATTAATAGTTCTGTAAGCAAGACCTGAATCAAAAAGATGAGACAGGTAATTGATAATATCAGTTACATCTGAAGAAAAGGGATCCAAACTTCTCCGCAGGCACCAGCAAGACCATTTAGACCATGCTGCAAAGTAGCATCTACGAGTCCTTGGGGCCCAGGAGTTTCCGAAAGACCTCGGAGAGACCAGGGTCCCCTGAGATCCTCCATGCTACTAGGAGAAGAGAACCTTGGAGAACTATGCTGTGAAAATTGCCCTCTGGGTTCATGAGAAGATGAGGCAGGGGAGGAAACAGAATCGGGAGATTGATGGACATCTCCAGGAGAGAGGGGTGCCCCGATTGTGTCGGCCAAAAGGGTGTCACAATCGTTAAACAAAGAAGATCCCTGCGAACAGTTGAAATTGTCCTCGGAATCATTGAAAAAGGAGGGAAAGCGTAAGCTCTCTGAAGAGGCCAAGGATGAAGAAAAGCATCTATGGCCGCTGCCTCCGGATCCGGACGCCAGCTGAAATACGGACGAATTTGAAAATTGGTCCTGGATGCGAAAAGATCAAAACAAAAGGGACCCCTGAGAGATTGGAGAGCGAGGAAAATGCTCCTGTCCAATTTCCAGTCGCTGAAATGCGTCAAATGATGAGATCCTCAATCTGCAGCTAAATTTGATTGACCTGGAATATATTCTGCTTTGATAGAAATATTCCTGTCCAAACAAAGATGAATAAACTCTTTGGTTATATTGGACAAATCTCTGGATTTGGTACCTCCCAAACGATTGAGATACCGCACCGCCGAAATGTTGTCCATACGCAGGAGAATAGAAACTGGAGAAGAAAACTTGGCAAAACTTTTGACTGCAAACGAGCCAGCCAATAACTCTAAACAATTGATGGGAAAGCGTTTCTCTTCCAGAGTCCATTTGCCACCTGTGGGACCACAACTAGCTCCCCAGCCTGAAAGACTGGCGTCGGATTCGATAATGAAATCTGGAGTCTTGCCAAAAATGGCTCTTCCATTCCAGGATTCTAAATGAGAAAGCCACCAGAAAAGTTCGTCCTTGGCTTCTGAAGAAAGAGGAATCAAATGAGAGTAAGAAAAACCTTTTCTCAAATGAAGAATATTTAGTCTTTGGAGTTCGGGATAGTGTAATGGAGCGGGGAATATAGCCTGAATAGAGGATGAAAGTAACCCTACTATCCTGGCTATAGTCCAGATAGGAACTGAATCCTTGGATAACGTTTTCAAAATTTCTTTCTTGATGGTCTTTCCTTTGTCTGAAGGAAGACTCAAGGTAGAGAGGACTGTATCTTTCTAGAAATAGAAAGATTTGGTAGGGAAAAGAATTGACTTCTGTTTGTTCACAATAAAACCTAGAGATTCCAATAAGGAAATTGTTGAATACAGGTGATTCTGAAGAGATAAGAAATCTTGATCCATAATAAGAATGTCGTCCAAATAAATTATCAGACGAACACCCCGAAGTCTTAGCCAAGCTACCACTGGTTTTAATCCAATTTTAACTTATGCTAAGCCCTTTAAAAAGGTTCTTATTTTGACCGAGCATTAATCCGTTTCCATTGACAGTACCATTCTGTCCCTTTAATTGAAGTACACAGGTGCTCTCATTGTGACGTAGGCAGACAAGCCTTTTTAAGTTGTTTAATGTTTGTACAAGTTTAGTCCCTGACGAAGTGCCTCCGGGCAGGAAACGCGTCGGACGTTTGCCATTGTTTCAATGTACCCCTGAGTTTGTTTGACACCCTGTCTATGATCTTACAATAAAGATATCATTTTTTACTTGCACAAACCCTGCGGCTGCAATTTGTCCCACCAAAAGGTAACCTTTATTGTTTATCTGAGCTTTTGCTTTTGGATGCCGGAGGAGTGGATCCTTACCTTTCATGGGACAGCCTGAGTGAAAGATCAGTCGGCGACAAGAGTGGTGAGATTAACCTGCTTTACTTTAATTTCAGTCTACATGCTGAAACCTGTGTTTATTTGAACTTTACTTATCACCACACCCGAACGCTGTATGATTCTACCCTCAGTTTGTTACAACTGATTACTTCCACTGACTGCATGCTACATTGATTACGGTTTTGTTCAGAGCACCTGTTACAAGCTACATGATATCCACTCATTGTATCAGCTAAGCTACATTATTTGCATTGAATCAGTGGTTTAGTTACAAAGTGCAGCATCTGCATCTGTGTGTGTTTCTGGTTAATAACTTGGTGAAAATCCAAGGAGCGGAGGACAGACCAAAAGTTAGGCAGGTGAAATTCCAAAATTGGCCTTTCCAACCGAAAGTCAAATATTTCCAATGCTTTTGGGCAATCGGAACGGTCAAATACGCGTCTGTGAGATCTAGACGAACTAACCAATCATTTTCTCTCAGACATTCTCTTAAAAGATGAATGCCCTCCATCTTGAAATGATGGTAATGAACAAAAGCGTTCAAGGATTTTAGATTTATCACTGGTCTGAATTTATTGTTTTTCTTTTTGACCAGAAATAGGTTGCTTATATAAGCATTGTGAGGGGAGAGAGCTGTCAAAATTGCTCTTTTGGAAAAAAAGTGTTGAGATTTCGTTTTGAACCAGAAGTTCGTCGCTTTTGGAAAAATGGATAGGGTGCAGACATTTTATTTGAATAGGTTGAGAAACAAATTCTATGTGAATGCCTGAAAATGCTTGGAGAATCCAAGGGTCTGAAGTGATTGAAACCCAATTTTGGGCAAATAATGTGATTCTGCCACCAATTCTGTCTGGGGAAAAAAGAGCATGAGGAGGAAATAATGTACATACCTGGAGCTTGTCTTGGTCTTGTTCTGCCCCTGAAATTTCTTTGGTTCCAAGAGGAAGTTGAGGGTTCTTGGTAGTTCCTCTGATAACGTGACTGGAATTGGGGAGGATAGTGGGATTGATGTGCTTGGAAGTAGTGAGACCTGGAAATGAATGGCTGATGGCCGGGAAAGCAGCCTCTGCCTCTCCCGGCCCTGTCAGAGAAATTCTGAGATGGATAAAAGATTTTCTTGACTGAAGATTTTACCTTATTCAGGTTGGAAAAGGTGTTGACATATTGATTCAACTCCTTTAAGTAGGAATCTCCAAAAAGAAAACCATTGTTATCTGAGGCAATACTATTAGAAACAAAGTCACATATTTTCGGGTCAATCTTTCTGAGAATATTACGACATCTCTCGAGAGACATGGCAGAGTTGGTATTACCCACAAAACAAAGTAATCTTTTGACCCATTCTCTAACCACAAAAGGATCCAGTGGAGCATTTTCAGCAACTCACATTTCAGATATTTCGAACAGTTTAGTTAGGGGACCTACAGTGTCGAGAAGTTTATCTTGACAGATCTTCCACAATCTGTCAATACCCTTTTTTAATTTATACCCAGGGGCTCCAATAAATTTCAAAACTTTGGGGTCCACCTCAGGAGTGAGGGCAGCATTTTTTGGAAGAAGGGGACGAGGGCATTCTGCTCTCATTTCATTTCTAGCTTGTTTCTTCAGAGGTTTGCGAAGCTGAAAATCAATAAATTTCGCAACATCAATTGATGGACACCATTCCGATGAACGGGGATGATGTAACTCATCTGGATTGAATCTCGGGTTACCAAGACAATCCAAAAATTCATTTTCTTCTTCCTCATTAAATTTTTTTAAAAACTTGCTAATTTTTTTATGTTTTTTGGTAGCTGGAGAATAATTGGAATCATCCGAATTATCAAATGAATCGGAATTGATATCAGTGTAATTATCTTCATCAGAAGAGTTAGAATTAGAGGAAGAAACTTTTTCAACATTTTTTACTTTAGATTTTGATTTTAATTTTGACATTAAAATAGAATCCCCCATTTGGGAACCCTTGGGGTGCAGGGTTCGTTTGACAGCTGTTTTAGTTCCTTTGCTGTGAGGAAAAGTGTCAGAAAGTAACTGACGTGATTTAACAATTAACTTTTTGCTTGCTTGAACAGCAATAGATGGATTCTTTCTTTTTAAAGACTTTTTTGAATCCTTTATACCCATTCAAGTGGTCATTTTATTGAATAAAATAAGAGTCTATCATAACTTGCACAGAATTTTCAGTTAAAGGGTTACTCCCTTCAGGGACTTCAGACATGTTAATATATAAATTAAAACTTTTTAAAATATGAATTCAGTAATAAAATAATTTAAATATCCAGCTGAAAAAATAAATTTTATAGGCAAAAAATATATATAAGTATTGTAAAAACACTTTTGTAAACAAGCAGATAACAATAATAAAAACATTTTCCACAGAAAAAACTTTTAGATAATATTAATTGATGCTAAGTGTATGATTTAATGTAGCAGTAATACTGGCCACAAGATGGCAACGGAGGCAAGTATCAGGAGAATTTTTTGCAGAAATAGGCTGAGACAGCAACCGGAATGAAACACTGTTGCTTATTTGGCCACCGGAGCTGAACTGAGGCATCTCTCCCACACATCAGGCAAGAGGGCGGGAAGAGAGCCTCAGGACGGCCCCCAAAATGGCGGCGCCAATGCGCGCAGGGAAAAAGAAACCTGAAATCGATACCCAGGTAAGGAGGACAGTGAAAGAGCGGTGAAAGAGACCACAACAAGAAAAACTTTCATAAGAAGGTAAAACGGAAAGGGGGGTTAACGGAAGTATATAAAAAAAACGGATAAGTGAACCAACGAAAAAAATTAGAAAAAAGGGGAAAAAGAAAAGTTAGAAAAATGACAGAAAAAACGTACAAGAGGGGTAAAATTACAAAAGGCAAACCAATACAAGAATAATGGAAATAAATATATATAAACAAAAGAAGCAAACGAAAAACTTTTATTTGATAATAAGAAACACTATGTGGAGGAGTACTTATCTCTTTGATGAGCAACAAAAGAAAGAGGAGGTTTGTCATTATATGGATCAGTTTATACTCATCTCCCTTTTCTGATTGGCTGTTTTTTCTTGTTGTTATAAGTAGCTCTCATGTTAGCTTCTTATTGTATTTTCAATATATGTTATGGTTACTTTTAAAGGCTGCGTATGAGTAGTAAAGAAAGATATGCAAAATAGGAGTCTCTGGTCTTGTAATTAAATTTGATCCTTGTCAGACCAGGAAAAGTTTTTTCTATCTTCTATTGTCCAATTTTGGTGAGTCTGTGTAAATTGTAGCCTGAGTTTCCTGTTCTTAGCTGACAGAAGTGGCACCCAGTGTGGTCTTCTGCTGCTGGGCCACATTAGTCTGTAAATGAGCACATACATCTGACACTGTGGTGCTTGGTATTTCAGATAACCTTGTTCAAAGATTCAGGGCTAATTGTCAAAAACTCGTTGAGATAGAAATCAGAGAAATCATCAGCTTATTTTATTTAGTCCTGTATTGAAAAAACAAGTTTCTCTATTTCACATAAAGAATATTATTGAACTCCCCTTAATGAGAAGCACAGCTCCCAACAAAAAAAATTGCCTTTAAAACAATTGCTGAGAGGCCATGTAATACTGACCAGGCATCTTATAGACACTCACAAGACCAGAGAGGTTTATAGAACAGGGAAATCAACACAAAACATCCTTTATATAACATATAATTAATCACTCAAATTGTTACTCACATTTAACTCTTCATAGACTATAATACAGAACACTACAACATTTGTATAGATGTCTATGTATGTCTATATATGTGTACACATACATACATACATACATACATACACATATATAAACATACAATACATAGACATGTATATATATATATATATATATATATATATATATATATATATATATATATATATATATATATATATATATGAATACAGGTAGCCCTCAGTTTATGCCGGGGTTAGGTTCCAGGAGGAATGGTTGTAAATCGAAACCATTGTAAATTGAAACCCAGTTTATAATGTAAGTCAATGGGAAGTGAGGGAATTAGGTTCCAGGCCCCTCTCAAAATTGTCATAAGTAACACCTAATACATTATTTTTAAAGCTTTGAAATGAAGACTTTAAATGCTAAACAGCAATATACAGGGAGTGCAGAATTATTAGGCAAATGAGTATTTTGACCACATCATCCTCTTTATGCATGTTGTCTTACTCCAAGCTGTATAGGCTCAAAAGCCTACTACCAATTAAGCATATTAGGTGATGTGCATCTCTGTAATGAGAAGGGGTGTGGTCTAATGACATCAACACCCTATATCAGGTGTGCATAATTATTAGGCAACTTCCTTTCCTTTGGCAAAATGGGTCAAAAGAAGAACTTGACAGGCTCAGAAAAGTCAAAAATAGTGAGATATCTTGCAGAGGGATGCAGCACTCTTAAAATTGCAAAGCTTCTGAAGCGTGATCATCGAACAATCAAGCTTTTCATTCAAAATAGTCAACAGGGTCGCAAGAAGCGTATGGAAAAACCAAGGCACAAAATAACTGCCCATGAAGTGAGAAAAGTCAAGCGTGCAGCTGCCAAGATGCCACTTGCCACCAGTTTGGCCATATTTCAAAGCTGCAACATCACTGGAGTGCCCAAAAGCACAAGGTGTGCAATACTCAGAGACATGGCCAAGGTAAGAAAGGCTGAAAGACGACCACCACTGAACAAGACACACAAGCTGAAACGTCAAGACTGGGCCAAGAAATATCTCAAGACTGATTTTTCTAAAGTTTTATGGACTGATGAAATGAGAGTGAGTCTTGATGGGCCAGATGGATGGGCCCATGGCTGGATTGGTAAAGGGCAGAGAGCTCCAGTCCGACTCAGACGCCAGCAAGGTGGAGGTGGAGTACTGGTTTGGGCTGGTATCATCAAAGATGAGCTTGTGGGGCCTTTTCGGGTTGAGGATGGAGTCAAGCTCAACTCCCAGTCCTACTGCCAGTTTCTGGAAGACACCTTCTTCAAGCAGTGGTACAGGAAGAAGTCTGCATCCTTCAAGAAAAACATGATTTTCATGCAGGACAATGCTCCATCACACGCGTCCAAGTACTACAGCGTGGCTGGCAAGAAAGGGTATAAAAGAAGAAAATCTAATGACATGGCCTCCTTGTTCACCTGATCTGAACCCCATTGAGAACCTGTGGTCCATCATCAAATGTGAGATTTACAAGGAGGGAAAACAGTACACCTCTCTGAACAGTGTCTGGGAGGCTGTGGTTGCTGCTGCACGCAATGTTGATGGTGAACAGATCAAAACACTGACAGAATCCATGGATGGCAGGCTTTTGAGTGTCCTTGCAAAGAAAGGTGGCTATATTGGTCACTGATTTGTTTTTGTTTTGTTTTTGAATGTCAGAAATATATATTTGTGAATGTTGAGATGTTATATTGGTTTCACTGGTAAAAATAAATAATTGAAATGGGTATATATTTGTTTTTTGTTAAGTTGCCTAATAATTATGCACAGTAATAGTCACCTGCACACACAGATATCCCCCTAAAATAGCTATAACTAAAAACAAACTAAAAACTACTTCCAAAACTATTCAGCTTTGATATTAATGAGTTTTTTGGGTTCATTGAGAACATGGTTGTTGTTCAATAATAAAATTAATCCTCAAAAATACAACTTTCCTAATAATTCTGCACTCCCTGTAAACCTAATAACATAGATTGTATCATCATCAAACTAAATTTAATGAACAAAAACATTTGCTAACAACACCTAATAAAATAATCACACAACAGACTGCATCATCATCAAACTAAGTTTAATGAACAAAAACGTTTTTTTACTTGCATTTTTCTGCAATCAGTTCTCTGCATTGTTAGCATGTTAGATAATATTGGGTCTGCACCTATTCTATGTATTTCAATCTGCAGTGATTAATAGGCAGTTAGGCACCTTCACCTCAAGCAGCTGGAAGTGGCTGCTCGATAGCTAATGTCTGTTCTGTGTACACAGATCAATTTCAGACCTGTTAAGTTGCATAACTTTGCTGCAAAACAAGTGGACAGCTCCACCTACTGGCTATTTTCATGACTAAAAAAAAAGGTTGTTATTGTGAAACGGAACCAAGGTCCACCTGTATATACATATACACACTCAACGGCCACTTTATTAGGCTGCAAATCTCCCGTTCCACCACATCCCAAAGGTGCTCTATTGGATTGAGATCTGGTGACTGTTGAGGCCATTGGAGTACAGTGAACTCATTGTCATGTTCAAGATAGCTTAACATTGCCCCATCATATATACTTTTGTTCTAGATTAATGATTATACTGCATCTTGAGCGCCCCCTTCAGTGATTAGGTTTTTACAGTATAGTTTCATGTTCAAGAAACCAGTTTGACAAGATTTGAGCTTTGTGACATGGTGCATTATCTTGCTGGAAGTAGCCATCAAAAGATGGGTACACTGTAGTCATAAAGGGATGGACGTGATCTGTAACAATACTCAGGTAGGCCGTGGCGTTTAAATGATGCTCAATTGGTACTAAGGGGCCCAAAGTTTGCCAAGAAAATATCCCCCACACCCTTACACCACCACAAATAGCTGGAACCGTTGATACAAGGCAGGATGGATCCATGCTTTTATGTTGGTTATGCAAAATTCTGACCCAACCATCTGAATGTCGCAGCTAAAATCGAGACTCGTCAGACCAGGAAATGTTTTTCCAATCTTCTATTGTCCAATTTTGGTGAGCCTCTGTGAATTATAGCCTGAGTTTCCTGTTCTTTTGTCTGACAGTAGTGGCACCCAGTGTGGTCTTCTGCTGCTGGGCCACATGAGTCTGTAAATGAGCGCATACATCTGACACTGTGGTGCTTGGTTAAGTTAGAGTCTGAAAATTAGCACAATGTTCTTAAAAAATAAGCAAAACTATACATTTTTACAAAAATGCTACCAAATGGGCTATATAAATGGATCATCTACAAATCATTTCTGCAAGAAAAATTTAGTGCACAATGTACCTTTAAAGGGACAATCTCGCTGTAACGGATCATGTCCGTCCGCACATTGTTAAATCGGCCCCATAATCTCAAGTACCTGATTTTTTATTTTTTTTTACATATAAGACTAGTCTCAATAAAAGTCATATTTAATGTAAGTGTAGTGGCACAAAATAGATCATTGTACATCCCATTAGCACATCCCCTACAATAGAGCAGAGGATTCTAGGTAATGGTATGCACATAAGCTCTCCAATGCCCACTTTTACTATGCATAATAGAGGCCATGCAGGCCACTTAATTTATATAAAACACATAGTTGACCAAAACAATATTAGTTTAGTATTTCTAATGGCTACACATATTTCAAAATGCTAGGAACATATTGCTGTCATTGACCCCATATTTCTAAGTCATTCGTTCCTTCAGTACCAATAAAAACAAGATCACCAAGATGGGAGAGAAAAGGCTGCAGCTTGTTTATTAAAACCAAACCAAATAATAAATTAATATTTTAACTTCAACATTTTCAAACACCTTTTAACACACCTCAGTGCTTGCTTTATTTCACTATAAGCCCCCACCCCTTCAAGGGTGGGGCGTCCACCATCCCATTTCCTTTTTGCTATGCCTCCACAAGTACAAGCCATTATCCATCAGGCATAAGCCTCAATAGAACATAGCAAGCACCCCGCTTCAACTCGCTCCTCAGTGAGTACCACCACATAAAGCTAAGGCCTTTTCAATACCTTCTCTAAGCGTAAATGTAAACAGGTGCAACCCTACCTCATTGAGGTGCACCCCATCCTTTAGGTAGAAACATCTACCTGATTCCCCTTCAAACTCCACATGGTGTAAGCCCACACCCCCCAACCTTCTCACATACCCACTGACTGTTCTATTTACCTTCCATCTGAAAGCCTCCAACTTCTTAAAATCCCAAGCGGACTTCCATATCAACCTAATCTCAATTTCAGACCATACCAACACAACCCCTTGAAACAACTGTACCATCCTATCCAAACCCCTCTTCATATCCTCAATCAAGTCTTTCTGAGGCATGAACCCCAAATCATTCCCCCGCGTGTATAACTAAAACTGTAAAGAATAATAACTGTAGGAGGGGAAACAACCTCGCCTGCTCCACCTCCTTTCCCACTACCTGCTCCCATTTCATCCCCGGATCCCAAACCATCTCACGACTGTTTGTTCTCTAGGAAAACCCAGCTGGACCCCATCTTCCTTCACTGCAGCTGCCTTCTGCGCCCAAAACACATACTAGTGTCCTAAAATCCAACATCTCACTGGATCTGCCGAATAAAAATCGTAAAAACCCAACAGCTGCCCCCCTCTCATAACACCAAACCCGGCCTCACATACCCCCGGAATCTCTCAGACCTCCACCTTCCAATCCTCCTAATTACTGACGTTTCGAGCCCCAGGTTGACTGCCTCAGTGGCTGCCCTGATTCTGAATGAATGCGACCCGAACTCAGTTCCCCTCAAGCCCATTAAACCCAACACCTTACGCATGACCACTACAAATTGTAACCGCGATAACATTAAACCATCTGCATGCACCATCAACGGGCCCGAGCTATGAAGGGACACCCCTAAGAAATCCTGCACTGACCCCACCGGGCAAAAATCCTCTCTGAACTCCCTCAGGGCAATCACCACCCCTTTACCTACTTGATTTGTTTTCGACTTCCTGACCCACTACTCGACTACACCCTCCTTCAAAAACACGTCTTGCCTCCCCAAACCACTGTTATCCCAACGATTATTCCCCATCAATTCGCATGCCCTGAAGGCCCCAAAGAAAGCCAGTACAAATGCCGTTCTGAACAGCAGTTCTTCGTACCGCAACAAACACACCTTGCCCAGCTGTGTAACCAAACTTTGTAAACTGGCCTACACCCATCTACTTGTGGTCAGCCCCTACACATACTCCTGACTGCCATCCGGACAACAAAAACTTTCATCAAGTCCACACTACCTCGCATCTGGAAAAGGAACGCCATCGCTGCCATTCTCATTCAGATCTCAAAAGGTGACAGCCTCTCCCTCTCCCATGCCCCCATCCACTCCAACAAAACTCCCAAGCAACTATCCCTATTGTCATGCAGTTGCTCCTCCCCGGCCCTTCGCCGCCACATATTCCACACTCAGGAAATATGGGCAGGCTCCCCTTTCACAAACCTCAACACTCCTGGCAGCCCAGCTGCCACAGCTCCTCGGGACATGTGACTCCTTCCTGATCTGCTTCCGGGGCCTCATCTCGGAACCAATCCCACTGAAATCGGGACAAAGCGTCATCGATCACATTCAAACACCCCGGGACATACACCGCTCTGAAAGAGATATTGCAACGCAAGTACTCTAGCACAAACATCCTCAAGAGCCGTATAACTGCCTGCAAATTTGCCATCAGGCGGTTGATTGCCCACACCATGCCTAGATTATCTGAATGGAAACACACCCTTTTGTTGCTCAAAAGTTCCAGCCAGATCCGCAGAGACACCACCAGTGGAAACAACTCCAAGAAAGTCAAATTCTTCGTCAGCCCCCACTTTTCCCATGGCTTCGGCCACACCCCCGCACACCATTGTCCATTCAGGTATGCCCCAAAACCATGGGCTCCCACCACGTCCGTGTACAAGCACAACTGGTCATCTGACCACCCCTTCTCCTGGATCATCACCCTCCCAATAAAATCTTCCAAGAGGATTCCCCACACCAGCAAATCCTGCGTAACATCCCTTGACAGCCGAATATGGTGTCGGACTCGGTACCCCCGCCGTCGCCAGTGACAACCGTTGGCAAAAGACCCTTCCAATGGGTATAATTCTGCAAGAAAAAATCAGCTTACCCAAAAGGGACTGTACCTCCTGAGGGTAACTTTCTGGCTCCCCAAAGATACTGCTGATCACCATCTGCAGGTCCCGGATTTTGTCCTCCGGGAGCTTGCATTCCCTCCTGACTGAAACTGAATGCCAAGAAAACTCAGAGAAGTAACTGGCCCTTCAGATTTCTCAGCCGCTACTGGGATACCGAAATCCAAGGCTACCTGCCCGAAGACCCTGACCAACAGCTCACAAACCTCCGACCCATCAATCATCCAAGTAGTGTACTACTGATGAAATTCCCGCTTTCTGCTTCACTACCCACTCCACAAAAGAACTGAACCTTTCAAAATACGAACAGGAGATGGAACAGCCCATTGGGAGGCAGAGGTCCATGAAATACATACCCTCTATCATATAACCCAGGAGGTGATGACACCTTGGGTGTACTGGTAGCAAGTGGAACGCAGATTCAACGTCAGCTTTAGCCATCAACACTCCCTTCCCTGCTGCTTTCACCAACGCCGCTGCTTTATCGAAGGAATCATATTTCACAGAAACCAATTCCGGATCAATGCCATCATTGACCGATAACCCTTTGGGCAGATCAGGTGATGTATCATCCAGAATTGCCCCGACACCTTCTTGGGGACCACTCCCAATGGGGAAATCCTCAAATTAGGTAGCGGGGATCCTTGAACGGACCCTCCATTCTCCCCAGCCTCACTTCCTTCCACAATTTTTCCCTCAACACCTCCGGATGCTCACTAGCTGATTTAAAATTCCCCCAAACCCTCCCTGTCTCTTGTTCCCGGTACGGGATTACAAACCCCGCACTGAAGCCCATCAGAATCAACTCAGCATTCCCCGCATGCCCCCGCTTACGGGCATACGCTTCTAACCACGGGACCATCTTTCCGACCCTCACTGGAGTCGTCGCCCGCTGCACCAATGTCCACTGCGCGGGTCCTTTGCCTAGCTTTCTTGAAGCATTTTGCAAAGGAGTGGATCCCCCACAGCCTGAACACTCGTGCTTGTATTTGCATGACGCCCCGAACCTACGCTGCCCTTCATTAAACTGGAAACCTAAACCTTTATGGATTGCCTTCCCAGCTCCACTGCCTGCGCCTCCGCTCCCAGTTGCTTGTCTGTAGCCTCGAAAGGAATAATTCCCCCTTAAGGGGGTCATCATCTCCAACCATATACCCATGTCCCTATCATCCCACCTTATCTCCGGCCGCACCACCATCCACTGCCGGTAACCCTCATTGTATCTCCACCATTCCATTCCCCCGTAAATTCTATAAGCGCCAGATATCTCGTCATAATAACAGAACAGCGAGGCTCCCTGCTCCGGTGATTTCTCACATATGACGCTGGTCAAAATGCAGAAGGCCCGGGACCAGTTCTCAAAAGTCTTTGGCAACTTCCTCCATTGTTTCTTCCGCTCCTCCTCCTCCTTCGTACCCTTCTCCTTCTCGTCCTTCTTTACCTCTAAAACACGTTCTAAAGGCAATAAGGAGAATATCTCTATGAATTCCCGCTTACCAATATTGTCTCTCAGCTTGCCGGTCAAGTGTTTCCCCAAGAGACCCACCGAACACAAGCACGGTTTCCTAAGTGCCCCTTTGGGGACCAGGACCACTTCGCCTATGCTCGTCGCCAGTGCCCCTGTTCCACCTACCACTACACTCGCCTGCAGAACTCCCTTCAATGACCCTTGCCCAGGGATTGTCCATGCCGCAGCTACTGGCATCCCCCTCTTGGCAGGCCTCTCTAAGGCCACCAGTAAACCCTTCAGGTCCACCACAATCGCTTCCTTCTCACCATTCATTGCCCCATTCATGCTGGGTGCCCCACCAGGCACCACTTCACCTGCTGGCTGCTGCACCATCACCGGTCCGTCCTCCCGAACTGGCACCGCTTCCTCTCTGTGACATCTGTCCCTGCTACCATTCTCTCGCCCCCTGCTGGTGTCCAGTCTCCTCTGAACATTGTTCCTCCTGGCAGGAGACCACCCCCTGCCATATGTGCTCCTGTCTCCTTCCCTCTCCATACGTGCCCAAGTTGGTGTCATGATTATTGCCTGTGCCTTTAACAAACTGCCTATATAAGGCTCCTCCTCCTACCTTACATTGCTTAGGATTCGTTGTAGGTAGGATTCTTTGGATCTGACCTGCAAACCTTATTTAAGCCTTGGATTTCTCCTGAAGTACTCAGGATATTAAGTATCTGCCTTAACTTCTGAATTGCTATTCACTTCCCTAAGCTGACGTTTTCCTCAAATATTTGCATACCTGCTTTCTAATATTTTGCTTCTTGTAGATTTCTGTCAGTTTCCACAGAAGCCGCAAGTGCCGACTAACACCGCCTCCAGGTACAGCTTCCACTTCCGGTATTGAGACCGTGATCTCCTACTCAGCTGCTTGTCTAACAGCCGTTACCCCCAGCATACAGGCAGCCCTCACGCCACTTGCGCTTCTGCCTCTGACAAACACAACGGACTCCACTGACTTCCACTGCAGCCTTCCAATATTGGTTGCAATTTCAGCCCTAGCTGAATCTATTACAGGAGCGCTCTACACTGCTGGGACTCAGCGTGAACTTAAAGGTACATTACCACATCTTGTGCTTATATTGTTATGAGGTGGATATCAGGCTGTAATGACTGCATTGCTTTATAACTTATTCATTGTACTAACCTAATTACCAGAAACAATTCTACAATACCTTTGATCATTTATCAGTTTACCTATCTCTGCATTCCTTAAGCTTATGAGTGTATTCTGCATTGATTACTTTACTACAGTGAATTTCCATTCAATTGTATAAAAGGAGACCTCTCTTTTGTTTTTCTGCACACATTAATAGTGTCACACGTATTTTTTATCACTGCTTTTTCCCTTTTGGGCCCTCAGTCTATGAACTGAATACGGGTTATTTTATTTCTAACCCCGCAACCTGTGAGACTGTACCTGTTGACTGTAAGGGAGATATGGCATTGAAATCCCTCCCCCCTGGAGCTCCCTCTAACTTCTGCCCCTCCCCTCTCCTGTTCCAGCTCCCCTAACCCTGCCCCCCCTCTCTCCGTTGAGGAGACAACAGTTGTAATATCTGCGTCAGTGCGGACAGATCTCCTACCTGGAAATAGCACACACAATTGAAAACCAACCAAATTTTAAAAATCCCTTACCAATCTGCCCCCCCCCCCCCCCTCTTTTCATTTTTTTTTTTTTGGAAGCCCCTTGGGGTGCACTCCAATACCTACCATCAAATTCCTAGCGAATTCACAACCCTAGGGCCCCAGCAGGAGTGTGCCCCCCCTATACTATTTAGCAGCCTGAAATCAATTCCCCCCTTTCTTTTGCCCACCCTCCTGCTCCCTTAACCCCATCCTTCCTCCTAGCTACCCCTGCTGCCACAAAACTTAAGCCCAATGCCACCAGGCCACTCCCTTGTTTTGGGGTTCTGCCTCCCCCTATTAATTCCATCCCCCTGCTCTGGTGCCTGGCCCTGACCTAAACCCATGCGGCTGCCGTGTGCCTGTGCCCCCCCCCCCCAGTTTTTTTTTTTTTTTAACTAGTCATGCTTCTAGCTACCTGTCCATTACTCGGCCTTATACTCCGGATGCCCTTGCTGTCCCTACTCTCCCTTGCTCTGCGCCAACACCAGATTGATTCACTAGGCCTTATCCCCGGCCCACTCTGACTGCCGCGCTCTCCCCCCCCATACTCGGAATTATGCCCGGCCTTCCCCTTTGTCTCCAGTTCCCCCACGTATCCCTGACCTCCTTATTTTGCCCCTTTTCCTTTACTTTTTTTTATTTCTATTTTTTATATTGCCTCCCTTTATCTTCGATAGCTCAGTGGTGCCCCCAATTCTCAGTGACACTTACCGAAATCCTCGTCAATCCTCCTGGCTCCTGTGACCTCACTTCCCACCAGGGGTTTATCAACCCCTTCCAAAACCACACCCCTTTTAACAACTTCCACTACTAGGGAAGTGGGGTCAAAGGTGCCCTTCTTTGATTTCTTCATCCGGGCCTTACTTTATGAGTACTAAGAAATGGAAGTCTAGTTTGATTAGTTATATGTTAGATGCTAGGCCTTATGGGATTGTCTATCCTTGTCTATCCTTGTCTAGCCATAGAACACTTTAAGGGCCAGATTACAAGTGGAGCGCTAAATATCAATTGCGTGCGCTCACAAGAGCGCGCTTCCATAGGCTCCTATGGGAGCCTTGTTCTGATGCCATCCAGACGACATCAGAACCTCGTGCATTGAAGCGGGAAAGTAAAACAGCGATAGGCAGCATTTTTTAATATATATGTATATAAATATATACATATATATGTATGTGTTAATATGTGTATATACAAATATTAACAAATAAATATATAGGTATATAATCATATACATATATATTTACGTTGCGGTCTATGAGAACACACAGCTTCCATAGACTGCAATGTAAAGGCACTTTATAGTGCTGTTTTTTTGTTTTTTTTTAACACCCCACCCCCACCAACTCTAAAGCCCCAAAACTGCCTAGTGCAGTTAATTTTTATTTAAAAAAAAATGGTACATTTCTCTTTTAATAAAAAACTACAATGCCCATTATTTTGAGGGCATTTGAGTCACTTTTGTAAAATTAACCAGTTCTCCAATTTAAATATGTTTTTCAGATTGTGCGATACTGTTTTAAGTAATATTCCAAACAAACCTTTCTCATGAAGAAAGTATTTAAGATGCTGAAATGTATTGAGGAAATAGAGAGAAGCTTTTTAAGCTAAAAATAATTGTATACATCTTTTGAAGAGGACTAAAGTGTAAGTATATTACCACTTAAGTTTTTGTTTCCTCTCTGTTATATTTCTATTAAACTGTTGTTTGTACATCCTGTTGTTTGCTGTTTGTTGACAGATGACAGGAGTAGTTATGATTGGAAACAGAGCCACTTGTTTGCTTTTTGTTTCTATCACTGAATGCACCTTTGGTATACTCAGGTCTCAGTTTGATTACTGGATCATTCCATATGAGACTTATAGGCCAGATAGATTACAAGTAGAGCGCTAATTATCGCTCCTGCTCAAGCATTAATTGCGCTAGAAGTAAGCTTTTGGCGCTTGTCGGGTTGCGTTTGTATTACGAGTAGAAAGTAAACTATATTCGCTTTTGCACTAACCCGGCAAGCATGAAATACTGGACAATGGTAGACTAAAGCAAGCGCAGAAAATTAACCACAAATGCCTAATCTAAATGTCCTAGATAAATGCACTGGGATTCGCTACAAATTCGATCAAAAAGAACTGTAAATAAATTGATATTTAATAAAGTGCAATTCATATAAATCAAAATTCATGAAACATTCATAAAAAATAATACATTAAAAATAATCATAAAAAATACATTTAATACAATTGATTAAAGGTCGATCTTATAATATCAAATAACAATAGGAAATAACAATGTGTGTAAATAAATCAGATACAAAAACAAATACAATAAAAATCACATAAGCCAAAACAAAATTAAGTGATAATGTGTGTCCATTAAACGATAGAACAAATGTCCTCAAGATGCCAAAAGGTCTATATGAAAGTCTTTATGTCCTTAGTGCTTGCAAACTTGAAAATCCGTGTAGACGACAAGCCTCCTAATGACAAAGGACAAACTCCTTAAGGTAGTGTGAAGAGCCTTGTGTGAAATATATAATCTGTACTCACAGTGTCAGAAAGCTGATGTCTGCGATGGTATATTGCCCAGATGCATATACTGTATAGTTCTTAGTCCCAGAAGCTCTCCACATTAAACATACAATAAGTTAAATTCATAGAGTGAAATAAATTACAAGTGACTGATATTATCGTTAAAATATCAAAAGTGTCTACTCGCAATCCTGGAGCCTTTAATCCTACAAACGGCTGCTAACTGAATATCCCCCTAAACTGACAGGCTAAATAGCAATCAGCCCGAACAGTCAGAGGTGCCGTTGGCCAAAATTCAGAAGCGCCGTATAACACAGGAATACCGGCTATATGCGAGATAGGAAGTTAACTCCATCTGGGGAGTGAGTTAGAGCAACGCGTTTCAATTAAAATCTTTATCAAGCTCGAGCTTGTGTGTAGCTACTTATGTATGTGTTTTACTGTAAATTTACTGTACATATTTAACATTTCAAAGTTTTCCTCTTACAGGATAATGTAATTTTTATTGTAAACATAGGGATAGATATCTATTTTACATTAACATTATCACATACAGTATATGTAGACATATATATTTAATAAAACATTTTTTTTAATGTGAATAACATAGGAATGTAAAAGATGCGTAATGCACATTGGGTTTGTGACTTAGGTCTAATGAGGTGTCGGGTTGTCGCACTTGAAAAATTCTAAGATATGCAATGACCTGCTCCTTGCATCTTCGACTATCACCTCTTTTAATGCTAGACTGCAGGACTTACCCTCTGGAACTCTCTCCCTCCTGCTGTCAGGCTTTGCCCTAATCTTTCTTCCTTCAAATGCTCTCTGAAGACTTTTCTGTTTAGAGAAGCCTACCACCCAACTCAATAATACATTAATTTCTCTTACCTAGCAACATTTCCCTCATCTAACTCTGTATTAACATATGTCTCAATCTTGCAGTCCTCACCTCCTGTTTCTCAACCTCCTACCCTTCTAGATTGTAAGCTCCCACGGGAATAGGGCCCTCAATTCCTCCTGTATGAGTTTGTAAATTTTATCCTGTCTCTTACAAGTTTTATATTATTGTTTTATTTAAATGAATTGTATCCATGGACTGCGCTGCAGAATATGTTGGCGCTTCATAAATTAAGTATAATAATAATAATAATAAAAACAAAAAGGAACAGTGCATCTCCAAATCAAGGTGACTTTATTACAACATAAAATGTGAACATAAAATTCTGCAAAACAAGTGAATCTTCAGCAATGAATCAGAAAATCCTTGATCCCAAGATCCATCTTTTCAGTGCAATGTACTTCACTATTTCTTTTCCTGAGGTACCTGGTGAGTCTTTCTTGTACCAGTGAGCTCTGGCAGAAGCTCAGGATATTGGTCCCAAAGATATAAAGCTCTCCGCTCAAGCGAGATGATCTAAGAAGTCTCATCGATATGGTGAGGTCCTTCCACTCCCACTATGAACACCTGTACATTTTATTAATTTTCATTTGTAACAGTATCATCTGACAACACACTCAGGATTTACAGTTACAGTATGTACAAAGCTGAGGGAAGCAGTTACTAATCCAGAGAGAAAAACATCAGTGTTTTTCACAGAATATTTCACTAGCCAGGTCAAATTATTAAGTCTGGATGGCGGTGTTCTGACGAAATTTGCTACCTCTTCAAGATTTGCTACCTCAATGTGTTTTTATTGTATTTTAGGCACTTGAAGAATTGCTATCTCCAATGCGTGTTATTTTAAAAATTACAAATAAAATATAAAAAAATATTAATAATAATTTAAAAAATCTATTATATATACTGTAATATATATATATATATATATATATATATATATATATATATATAGGAACACGTTGTGGTTTGCAAATTAGTTATATAGCACGTATAAATAGTTGTTAACCTGGATGTGAGCAAACTATCACCTAGATTAAGATTGGCGTTAGGGTGCGAAACTAACGCCAAAAAAGTTGCGTTATTTCACTCTCTATAGTGCTGCCATTACGAGTTACTGAAAAGCCTCCTTGTGCGTGCGATATGGTGGCGTTAAACTCCATACCGCACAAAATCCAAGGGCTGCTTTGGCGTGCTCGTTCACGCTTTCTCCCATAGACATCAATGAGGAGAGAGTGTTAGAAAAAAAAACTAACACCTAAAGTGCAGAATGAAAAATCTCCGTAACGCAACCCCATTGATGTCTATGGGGAAAAAAAGTTACATTTAAACCTAACACCCTAACATTAACCCCAAGTCTAAACACCCCTAATCTACCGCCCCCGACATCACCGACACTAATAAAAGTTATTAACCCTAAACTGCCGCTCCCCAACATCGCCGACACTAATAAAAGCTATTAACCCCTATTATGCCGCTTCCTGACATCGCTGACACTAAATTAAAGTTATTAAACCCTAATCCGCCGCTCCCGACATCACCGACACTAATAAAAGCTATTAACCCCTATTCCGCCTCTCCCCGACATTGCCGACACTATGATAAAGCTATTAACTCCTAAACCTCTGGCCTCCCACATCAGCACTATTAAATAAACCTATTAACCCCTAAACCTCCGGCCCCCACATCGCAGCCACAAAATAAACCTATTAACCCCTAAACCGCCAGTCCCCCCACATCGCAAAACACTAAATTTAACTATCAACCCCTAAACTTAACACCCCCTTAACTTAAAATTAAAATTACAATATAACTATCTTATAAGAAATAAAACTTATCTGTGAAATAAAAATAAACCTAACATTACTATTCTAATAAAATAAAAAATACTACCAATTAAAAAATCTAAATTAGAAATTTTAAAAACCTAACACTACGAAAAAAAATAAGAAATCTAAAATACAAAAAATAATAAACACTAAATTACGAACGATAGAAAACACTAAGCTTGCAAAAAATATGACCCCCTATTTAGGGACTACGTTATTCCACAAATAAAACACAACACAACAATTGGGGTAAAAAGGCCGCAGCTTGTTTATTAACAATAACTTAACATATAAGTAAAACCCATAAATAACCAATAATAACTTAACTGTAAAACACTCACGGGGCTTGCCGTGTAACCCATTGTATCTCCGTTCCACAGGTCCCCTCCGGAACCGAATAGACCTCTCCTGCCTGTCAGGAGGTACCCCAGCAGACTTCACCACCCCCAAAGGCAAGCCCCACCGCCAAGCTGCGACAAGTATTGTTCACCTCCACAGCCGTAAAAACTGGGAGGGAGGGAGCTTCTTTCACCGTCAGGTCCGGACAGAAGATGAGCGTACTTCCTGCTCACTGTCCTTTAAGGACACCCCTGAGGTCCCACCCCTCTCCTACTACCATTGGTCCCTGCCTTGCCCTGCTCTGGGGTCAAATGCCCCTCTGAAATAGGCATTTCTCCAGGGCAGGTATGACCCCCTATTTAGGGACTACGTTATTCCACAAATAAAACACAACACAACAATTGGGGTAAAAAGGCCGCAGCTTGTTTATTAACAATAACTTAACATATAAGTAAAACCCATAAATAACCAATAATAACTTAACTGTAAAACACTCACGGGGCTTGCCGTGTAACCCATTGTATCTCCGTTCCACAGGTCCCCTCCGGAACCGAATAGACCTCTCCTGCCTGTCAGGAGGTACCCCAGCAGACTTCACCACCCCCAAAGGCAAGCCCCACCGCCACTAGGCCGGCTTATAGCCGGCCCCCACCACCCACCAAGGCCTTTTCTACCCCTTCTCTGAGATTGAAATTGAACAAGTGTAACCCCACCTCGTTAAGGTGGACTCCATCTCTCAAAAAGAAACATTCCCCTGAACCCCCTTCAAATTCTACGTGTCGAATAGACACCCCGCCATTCCGCTCTACAAACTTGCTCAGTATCCTATTAACCTTTCTCCTCGACAGCTCCAACCTCCTCACATCCCATGCTGCTCTCCAACTTAAACGAGGTGTAATCTCCGACCACACTACCCTCAACCCCGGGAACAATTCCCACAGCCGTACCAAATCCCCCTTCACTCTGTCCAGCAACTCTTTTTGAGAGATGAAGCCCAAATCGTTTCCCCCCGCATGTATCACGAGCATCCCGGGTGGGGATATACAACCTAGCAAACTCGACAACTTTAACTATAACCTGGTCCCATCTCATTCCCCGATAACCAAACCACCTCAATCGCACGGTCTCCTCGCTGAAACCCAGTTGGCTCCCCCCATCTCTTGTCATTGCGGCTTTCCTGGCCCAGTAAATGTAGGAATGGCCAATTATCCAACATTCCCGGCTATGCGATCCTATGGGAGAAAGGACACACTAAATTATCAAGTCACTACGCACGTAGGACCTAAAGCTGTTAGAAGCCCACCTCCCAATCCCTCTGATTCGTGCATCCGACATACCTAACATTCTTGCCTCAGTTGCGGCCCCGATTCTAAATGAATGGGACCTGAATTCAAGCTGCGGGAGCCCCAGGACACCAAGCGCCTTCCTGAAAACCGAAATAAACTGGAAACGCGATAATGATTCCCCGTTCTTATGAATAAGTAACGGGCCGTCGCCTCCCGTTCTCACCGCCAATAGTGCCGCCACGGCCTCTACAGGGCAACAAGCCCCCCCGATACCCCGCAGTGTAATTGCTCTACCCCGATCCCCTTGATCCGTCTTTGAACGACGCAACCATATGCACAGTTCGCGACCCTGTACCCAAACATCCCTTCGCTGAATACCCCCCCCCGTCCCTTTTAGATGCGCCCACTATCTCTGACACCCGAAATGCCGCAAAGAAGGCTAATACATACGCCGCCCGAAAGAGTACCCGTTCATACTCGTCCGAGCATACGGCAGCCAGGGATCCCACAACTCTCTGCAACAATGCGAAAACCACCGGCCTCCTTGAGTCCGGTGTCCTGCTACCCTTACATAAGCCTTTTGCTGCCATCCGTACCACAAACGACTTGGTAACATCCTCCCAACCCAAACATTGACACAGAAAGGCGATCGCCGCCAGCCTCCTTCTCACCATGGCCCCTGACACCCCTTGCCTCCCCCACTGCCCCATCCACTGCACCAGAACCACCAACCAACTCCGGGCCGTCATGGCCCCCCCTGCGCCCTTTAATACCTCACACCATTCTTTCCATACCTGTGAGTAAGCCTTCCATGTGGATCCCGCTAGGGCCCCTCGGACCAACCTCATCAGACCCCGAAGTCCACCTTCCACACATCCCCCGGGCACTGAAACCCTATGTCCTCTGCCAAAGGAGCCAGCTCCCGAAACCTGTCCCACTGGAAACGTGAAAGAGCATCAGCAATTCCGTTGGTCTTACCAGGCACATGCACAGCCCTGAACAAAACATTACATTTCAAGCACTCCAACACAAACAGCCTAAGAAGGACCACCACCGGAGGCGACGATGCTGTCAAAGAATTTACTGCCGACACGACTCCCATATTATCTGAATGGAAGATTACTTTCCTGTCACCCAGCAGTTCTGGCCAGATTAACAGTGCAACCCACAACGGGAACAATTCGAGGAACACCAAGTTCCTCGTCAAGCCTGCTGCCACCCAGCCCGACGGCCACGGGCCGGCACACCATTTGCCACCAAGATAAGCGCCAAAGCCATGCGCCCCCGATGCGTCCGTAAACAAGTGTACGTCGGGGTCGGCCCAATAATCTCTCTGAATCAGAGACCTCCCATTGAAGTCCTCAAGGAAACTCAACCATAATGCCATGTCCTCCTTCAAACTCTTTGTCAAACGAATATGGTGAAAATGCTCCTTCACCCCCACCGTGGCCAAAGATAGCCTTCGGCAGAAAACCCTCCCAACCGGGATGATCCGGCAAGCAAAGTTTAGCTTGCCCAGCAGGGATTGCATTTCTCGCAGCGTCAGCTTCTGCCGCCCCAAGGCGCGTCGCAAAACCTGTCTCAAATCGGCTACCTTGTCCTCCGGCAGGCTACATTCCATGGATTCGGAATCAATGCGTATTCCCAAGAAACTCAGTGCAACGCATGGACCTTCGGACTTGTCGGATGCCACTGGAATACCAAATTCCTTGGCCACCTCCTCAAAAGCGTCCATCAATCTTTGGCAATCAGAACTGCCCGCTGGGCCCATGAACAGAAAATCATCCAAATAATGGACAACGGAAGGAACCCCCGAGGTCTGCCAGACAACCCACTCCACAAAGGAACTGAACTTTTCAAAATAGGAGCACGAGATGGAACAGCCCATCGGCAAGCATAAATCAACAAAATATTGCCCCTCAAAGGAGCACCCCAAAAGGTGGTGGCATGCCGGGTGAACCGGCAGTAGCCGAAAAGCTGCTTCAACGTCAACCTTCGCCAAAAGAGCCCCCACACCTGCCCTTTTTACTAAGGCTACCGCGTCGTCAAACGACGCGTAACGGACTGCTGCCACCTCCGGGTCAATCCCATCGTTCACCGAAGAACCCTTCGGGTACGACAGATGGTGTATCATGCGGAACTGTCCCTGGGCCTTCTTTGGAACAACCCCAAGCAGGGACAGCCTCAAGTTATGCAAAGGGGGGGCGGGAAAGGGGCCCGCCATACGCCCCAGAGTTACCTCTTTAGTCAATTTTTCCCGGATAATCTCCGGGAAGTCTCTGGCCGATTTTAAATTCCCCGCCCTCCCGGTCCCTTTCACATCTTGAAAAAAAGGGGGGGGGGGGTAAGAGGGAGGAAAGTGGGGGGGGGGAAGGGGGGGGAAGGGGGGGAAGGGGGGAGGAAAGGGGGGGGGGGTTGGTTGGTTAATACTATACTTCGCCTTTGGCTGACAAATGGTGTCCCAGTAGTAATAGTTTAATCAGGTTGGTGGAAATACATGTACTAACATAGAAATTGCCTAGCACCTAACACAATACCCCATAGATAATGATTCCCTGATGGAAACACCTGTTCCCCACCTCAGCTCACTCCCGTGCCTTGTGTTGGGCTCCCTCCCCCTGTCTATTGCGCGCAACTATTCTACCTACACTCCAATCTCCCGCCTAATTCCTAACTGTCCTTAATTACCCGCTGCCCGGCGTGTCGCCCCCCCCCCCCGCTAACTGTGCTGTGCTGCGCCCCTCTCGCCTACCAGTCTATCCTCACTAGTCCCCTTACCGCCTCATTTGGGCCCCCCTTCCTCTCTAACCATCTGCCCGATGCGGGTCCCCACGGCCTCATTTGGGCCCCATCCTGTTACCCTTTGCCTCATACGGGCCCCGTAACCCCCTCCTCGCTGTCTAGCTCCTATACAGGCCCCCCCCGGCCTCATTTGGGCCCCCCCACTGTCTAAACTGGCCACGTCTGGGCCCCCTTTAGCCGTCTCCTCGGCACTCCTAACTGCCGCCTAACTCCGGATGCCGCCACGTGTGTTGCGCGGGACTCCCACTGCCTTCCCACTCCACCTCCATGCAGCTGCCCAATGTCTTTGATAGCTCAGCGGCTTACCTGCCAGCACGGCCGGTGCTGCTGTCTGCGACTCCTCACTGCGGCTGGTTCCCAGAACGTCCTGTGGTCCTCCTACGTGGATCTCTGCCACGACCGTCTCCTGCCGCTGATGCCTCTGCGGGCCGCACCGATTCCCGGCCGGCCGTCCGCTGGCCCTTCCGCTGCCGCCTCTAGCTTGACCCGCCGATCTTCCTCTTCTCGGGGCCACTGTGGGGCTGAGCTGCTCTGGCGGTTGCGACCGCCGCACAGGCCTAGCCCTTGTAGCCGGCTCCACCCCCGCCGACAGCTCCGGATCATTGCGAGGTAAGACTCCAGCTGCCTGCAGCTGCTCCAGGAGCCACTGCGGTCCTCTCTCCCTGGCAGCAGCTGCAGCAGCTGTAATCAGGTCCTGCACAGCCGACATGTGAGCGGGTAAGTACGCTCACGTTCTCTCCCGACTTGATGAGGTGAAAAAGGCAGAGCTTCTTTCACCGTCAGGTCCGGACAGAAGATGAGCGTACTTCCTGCTCACTGTCCTTTAAGGACACCCGTGAGGTCCCACCCCTCTCCTACTACCATTGGTCCCTGCCTTGCCCTGCTCTGGGGTCAAATGCCCCTCTGAAATAGGCATTTCTCCAGGGCAGGTAATAATGAAATTATAAAAAATAAAAACAATTACACCTAATCTAATAGCCCTATAAACATAAAAGAGCCCCCCAAAATAAAAACACCCCCTAGCCTACAATAAGTTACCTATAGCCCATAAAATAAAAAAATCCTAACTCTAAAAAAAAACTAAGCTACACATTGCCCCTAAAGGGGCATTTGTATGGGAATTGCCCTTAAAAGGGCATTTAGCTCTTTTACAACCAGTAGGATGAGAGCTACTGAAATTCTATTGGCCTATTGATTTGGGTTAAGTTATAAAGTGATGAGTAGTAGTCAGAAAAAGAAGATCCTATGTTGGCCTGTTTAGTGAAAATGTGTCCATTGGCTTTAATTGAGTGGATTTGAGCAGTGGCTGTTTTTTGTCTTAATTTGTTTGCTAATAAACTGTCAGCTTTGTTTCCTTTGTGATAGATATAATTTGTGTAGTCTGGATGCAGTGTTTTCAGTTTCAAGTTATAGTACTCTCTGTTTGAGGTCTGTGACTGGTTTAGAAGATTAGGGGTAGGAGTCACCTTGTGTTGTTGTGAAGCTTGTCTAAGATGGATATGCAGTCGTGCAAGTGTGGTTCCACTTCTTTTTTTAAGTGTTGCAGCTATTTTAAGAAAAGACCCTCTGATAAACGTTTTCAGGGAAGCCCACAGAGTAAAATCGGTTACCTGTTTATCGTCATCAGTTTCTAGAAACCTGGTGAGGTCTTGTCTTATTGTGGTAATAGCCTCAGGAGATTAGAGAAATTTGTGTGATAGCCGCCAATGAGGTGGCGTATGGGAGAGAGATTGTAGGTTCAGTTTTAGGTAAACCGGGTCATGATCTGACCAATGACATGGAGGATTCCAAGCTCTAGTGATTTGGTCTAGTAATCTGCGAATGCAAAAGATAAAATCTATGCGTGAGTAAGAGTGGTGGATGCCGAGTAGTAGGTATAGTCTCGAGAAGTACAGTTCATTGCTCGCCAAATATCATATAAGTTGAATTGGGTTATCAAAATTTGGAATTTGTGGGACAAATCTAAAACTAGTTTGTCTGTCTTTCAGGAGGTGGTGGATTTTTTATCTATGAGCAGGTCCCAGATTAAATTAAAATCTCCTGCTAGGAGAAGTCCAGACACAATAAGAATTTACTTAATGCGGAGATTTGCCTTTTGTTGGGGCCATAATAAGAAGCCAGTGTGTGTAGAACGTTTTCTAGTTTGCAGATAAGGACTATGTACCTGCCCTTTGGGTCAGTTTCAGAGCAGATCTTTTCATATGATATCGATTTATGTATTAAAATTGTGATCCCCTTGACTTTTGAGTAAAAGACGCTGTTTCTATGACTGGGAAAAGTTTTGTGTGAAGTAAAGGCGTATCTGATTGGGACCAGTGTGTCTCTTGTAGAAAGGCTATAGGGGGCCCAATACGGGAGAGAGATCATAAAAAGATGCTACGCTTTGTTTAATTGGGAATTAAGGCCTTTAATGTTATGTGTCACACACGTATAGGTCATTGTTGATGGCTCAAGGGTAGGTTATAAGGGGAAGAGAAGAAGAAAAAAAAAGGTGAGATGGGAAGGATGGGAAAAGGACCGAGAAGTCCCAGTGAAGTAGACAATAATGGAGTAGTTGTAGTAGGAATAAGCTACTAAAGGATGCCGTATTTAAATGCAGGTAAACTGTGTAGGTAGACTCTGAGCACAGTCTGAGTATGTTATTGGGGGGAAGGGCTAGTATCCCAGTATAGGAGACACTACGTATCTGGTAGATAGAAGAGATGTAAAAAATTGGTTGTAGAGGAGAAGAGTGGCTGGGGAGGAGGATACCAGGCTCAAAAATGGGAGGGAAGAGATGAGAGTTTATAAGGTTAAAGAAAAGGTGTTTTACAGGTTTGATATACCAGTTATTCCAACATAGTAGAGGACATTGTAAGCTAACATATAACCATATTATCAAGTACATTGAGGAATTAAATAATGCATTTTAATAAATTTTAATAAGGAACACCTTTAAGGGCGGTCAAGTGGGACTTAAGGTAGACAAAGTGGTATGCGGTTTTATGTAGGTAATACAATAACAAATCGATAACAAGGGAGCAGTCTAAACAGAGTAGTACCTAGAAGTAGAGCACGGTCCCTAGTGGGTAGGGAAGTTGTGTTCCAAAAGGGGTCATGGTGTTAGTATAGTCTAAATAGCACAAAATAAATTGGGGTAGCAGGTGATATGATACGTGCAATTACAATGACAATACTTTAAAATTTAAGAGTGGTCTACCCTATTATGCAAGACCTTAGAACTTATTGAGATGATGAGTAAGAACCAGAGTTGTATGAGATACATAAGAGGGGGAATATTCAAATCAGCCAATAGAATTTCAGTAGCTCTCATCCTATTGGTTGATTTGAATTTCAAGAATCAAATCAGCCAATAAGAATGCAAAGGACACCATTTTGAAAAGGCTCCCTTGCATTGAAGTTGTATAGAACTAAATTTTTTCACAAATAAATATAATATACAAAAACAATTAATCCTAAGCATACATTCCTGCGTTTATAATAAAATTTAATTTAGAGCTTCTAAAAATTATTTTTTAGACTTTTCAAAATATAGAATTTATAATTTTATATTATGCAGTATATAAATAATACATATATAATTATTAATTGATATTTAGTAAATTAGCTTGATTTGTGCAGCGCAATGATAATGTATATACAAAAGAATCAAGCTATGCTTATATAAAACATCACAAAATAGTTATATTTAAAGGGACATGAAACCCAATTTTTTTCTTTTGTGTTTTAGAAAGAGCATGTGATTTTAAACAACTTTCTAATTTACTTATATTATCAAATTTGCTTAATTCTCTTGATATGCTTTGTTGAAAAGCATATCTAGATAGGCTCAGTAGATGCTGATTGGTGGCTGCACACAGATGCCTCTTGTGATTGGCTCACCCATGTGCATTGCTATTTCTTCCACAAAGGATATCTAAAGAATTAAGCAAATTAGATAATAGAAGTGAATTGGAATACTGTTTAAAATTGTATTCTCTACCTGAATCATGAAAGAAAAATTTTAGGTTTAGTGTCGCTTTAATTCAATTCATAGAACTATATGCAATATCATAATAACTAATACAAGAAAGACCTATTTATACACACATATGTTATATAAATTTATATTGATTATTGAATAAGGCAATTTATCTAAATTATAGTCATTGTATATTCTATTTGTATGTTTTTATAATAAGTCGTTACAAATATTCTCTTTAACTATTTATTATGATTGCTCATTACTACTAGGTAGAATCTATAAGCGTACACCACTTATCTGTCAAAGCGCAGCTGGATCTTCTGATGTACGATCGAGCGGGTCTACTATGTAACAGGCAGTCTTTCAGGGAGTGACGTTTGCGGTGACGTTGCGCAATCTTGCGCATGGATAATAGTAGTGGTATTCAAGCGCTAAGAATGCCCTAAGCTGTAACCAAAAAAATGGGGTCTAACCTCCCCCAGAAAAAAGTAATACTGAAACACAGGGATTGGTACAGCGCCAAAAAGGCCAAGGGACAAATATACAAAACTGCCGATACGTTTAAAATGAGGATTTATTACAATCAGATAAAACAATACACGTCATAAATTATAAAATAGGATAAAACCAAAATGGTGTAAGGCAAAGATTGCCGAGCAAGTCTTTAAGAAAGGCAATAGAAAATGTTAAAACCATAGGATTGCTAGCAACATTAAAAGAATATTAAAAAACACTTGATGTACATATAATTATAATTAGCGTGGAAATCTGAGGTGCGTAAATAAGGGGCAATTGGCTGTCTAAGAATTGAGTCAGTTATGGATCCATATTTGCGTGTGTACTGTGGTGAATTGTGGGTGGTGCGTGCAACAATTGGTTTTAACATTTTCTATTGCCTTTCTTAAAGACTTGCTCGGCAATCTTTGCCTTACACCATTTTGGTTTTATCCTATTTTATAATTTATGACGTGTATTGTTTTATCTGATTGTAATAAATCCTCATTTTAAACGTATCGGCAGTTTTGTATATTTGTCCCTTGGCCTTTTTGGCGCTGTACCAATCCCTGTGTTTCAGCAATCTTGCGCATGTGCAGATAGAATTTTTGGCACCATAATTTCTGAAAAAAGATTATGCAGACACGGTAAAGATCTCATAATGAGATCCTATTGAGAATAAGATTATTTTATATAGTTAAGTCGTAACAAGCATTGGTCCTTTATGTAATCCAGAATAAAGGTAGGGGTTACATGAGCTGGAGCAGTAGTTTGCAATTCCTGTAGGGTTGATGCCACTAAGTCTGCAGATTCACCATTTTGTGATAACAATAGGTTTTCCACGTGGCCATCCACTATTGGTTCTGCTGGGGCTGCAAAATGATCCATAACTGTCCGTCTGGGTTGGGTATTGGCTTTTAAAAAATTTTTGCAAGATTGCGCCATCGTTGGTTAAGTGCAGAGGGGGAGAAAAAAAGCAGGAGTTTTAAACGCATTCCATTTTTACACAGACTGAGCACAGTTACAGTGCTAGGGATAAAGTGTCTAAGCCTGGGTGTTCTCCCCACCCCTCCGGTGGATTAGGGGCCATCATGGTGAGGTACTTTATGGGGAAAAGGTAAACTGGGTCTCTTGATGTGTCAGGGGGAGGAAAGTGAGAAAGTGCAGGTGCGGCCTATGCAGATACAGGCAGTATGTGTGGGATTACTCACGGGTTGCTCCGGCCTGATTTTCCACTATTGAGATCCAAAGGAAGTGTCCCAGGTAAGCCTAGTAAGACCGTGTTTCACTGGGTGCTGCGGGTGTTGTGTGTCTCACTCGGTCTGGAAGCTGTAACGCAGCTAGTGCAGGCAGTCGCGCTGCACAGGAGTAAGGGCCTTGCTGAGTATGCCCATGTTGCGAACTCCTCTTCTCCACGGATCCACTCTAACAGGAGCAAAAGTTCTGCAGATATGCTGTGCCTCTTTAATGGAGAGGATTTTTTTCAAAACTTGTTTGGTGTTGGAATTTTACACCAAAATAACAATGCCTTCACGGAGCAAGTGCCAGACACCTCTCTCTCATTGGGCAGCTAGCTCCACCCCTCATTTTTTAATATTTTATATGTAATATTTCAATAATGCACATTGAAGTTAGCAATTCTTCATATACGCTTACCCAACATTTATTATTAAATACATATTTCTATATGTATATATATATATATATATATATATATATATATGTATGTGATAATGTTAATGTACAAATACATATATATCTATAGGATATGTATATTTTATATACATATATATCTATAGGAATAGAAATAAAACTATATATATATATATATCTATATATATATATATATATATATATATATATACTGTATATATATATAGTATATATGAGCGAGAGAAATATATATTTACAATAAAAATAACATTGTTCAGGATGTGAATATGTGAAGAACATTGGAATGTGAAATATGAATAACTCCTGTAGGGTTATAGTGCAAACGATAAGTGTTAGGATTTTGTTCTGTGCTCTCCATTTACTTCTATGGAGAGAATATGAAAATGCTGTTACAATATTTGGTTAGTGCACATCAGGTTTTGCTCGCACGCAAACATTTTACTTTTAACTTGTAATACGTGTGCAACCCGACGTGTGCAAAAAACTTACTTCTAGAGTTTATGTTCAAGCAAAATTGCTAAATAGTGCGCCCATATATATTCATTTCTCCATTTTTATATACACATTTTTTTCAGATTTATTTTATTGCATTTCATTTAGAAGCATAACTATGAGCAGTTTTATATGAAGCTTGGTATTCAAATGCTTTGATATAGTATATTGTCTTACAATGTATATTTTTTACCCAAAAAGAGCACAGTGTGATTTACACATATTTTCTAAACTTCTCAATAAGTGAAGAACAATTGCAATCATACAAGGTTACTCAAGAGGATAGTGACTTTATTTTGTACTTAGATGGTTGATAGTTTTCATTACTTGTTACAAGTCCTTTATTTTAGCCAGATTCATGTCTCTTCTGGAGGAACACGCTGTTCTTAGTTGTCATATCAAATGTTGATGAGTTTTCTTTTTGTGTTATTATACTTGTCTAAGAATAAATAAATATGGATTTAGCAATGGAGCCAGAGACTCTAAAGCAATATGACTATAGTCTACTCAATGTAGAAGCACAAAAACAAAAATAAAATAATATAAGCTGTAGGACAAACAATAAGATCATGTTGTTTAAAAGAAAAACTGGGTCAAAAGACATGGGCTAAACAAACTCTTCCTGGGGCTTAGTGAGAAAGTTCAATAAGAATAATGTGTTGAAATATGTTCCTTAGTTACATTGGCTTTGTTTTATATATATATTGTTTCTAAATGTTGAGGGCTCTTTAAATTACATTGATCATTTGGCAACAGGAACAGTTTATATAGAGACATTTTTAACCTTTGAAAAACCTTTGAAGAAGAAAATGTGATCACATTTGCATTGGTTGATTGCGGAGAACATATGGGGTAGATCTTATATAACCACATGATTAAGGGGCATGGCTCCCCGAAACGTCGTGGCTGTTTGACTCTGCACTCTCTAAAATAAAGCATTGAAACTTTGGCATGTTGGAGAGCTTCATTTTTACATTTTTGTAGATCTTATATAAGACATTATAAACAGAACAGCCATATTGCCATCAATAGCGGTAGATCAGCTATCCACAGTAGCTTAAGCACTGTGGCATCCCCCAAATATTAGCGAGAGCTATCACTTTCTATATGAGCCGCTAGAACACAATATCAATAGTATTCTATGAATGTTGTTATTATGTGTTGCAGGATGAAATACTATCATTGACCCTTTTTTCCAGTACCTTTTAGCTGACTTATACCTCACCACATATAACCCTAAGGACGACCGTGTCCCAGAGCTATTAACTTTATGAGAAACCTGGTCTTCATTGTTATAGCCCGCTAATACAAAATGGAGTCACCCTATGAGTCCATCAGACTAAAAACATAGTACTCACCTCCTGTACATGATCCCCACACAGCAGACCTTCTCTCTACACAATCCCATCTCTCATAGAAAATACTTTGTAGCAAATCTAATCTTCTGATACATTTCCCCATTAATAGACCCAACAAGATCCCCTTACCTATTGCAAGAATCCTCAAACATCACTCCTACTCAAAGATTCAGAGGTGGCTTGTATCATGCCAGTGATGACAATGGGGCATATTTATCAAGCTCTGTATGCTCCGCTGCTCCATAACTTGTCCACCTGCTCAGAGGCTGCGGACAGAAATCAACCCGATCGAATGCGATCAGGTTGATTGACAACCCCTGCTAGCGGCCTATTGGTTGCAAATCTGGAGAGGGCGGCATTGCACCAGCAGTTTACAAGAACTGCTGGTGCAATGACAAATGCTGACAGCGTATGCTGTCTGCATTTATCGATGTGCAGCGGACATGATACACTACTTTGTATCATGTCCGCTCGCACATTGATAAATATGCCTCTTAATCTACAAATGTTCGAACATTCATGGTGTTTTACAGCTTTTTAACAGGGCATGAGCAGCATATTTGTGTATGCCACTGAAACAGTTATTTTTACAGGTAACATTTTTGGTAATATAATGCAAAAATGCTTATTCTTACAGACATTTCATATTTGACTATTTTGTCCCATTTAAATTTACATTTATAGATTAAATATCTATTCTCCCTTTGGCAAAGATATTCAAAACATCGTCATACTTGCAAGAAATTTACCTTTTTGGGTTCGCCAGGCTCACAGTCAGACGGTCTGTCGATATATTCTAAAAAAGCAGGCTAAACCTTGTAGTGCTTCAAAGTGGTAATGTGTCTGCCATTGGATATTATGACAATCTCAACTTCAGGCAAAGGCCTCTAGTTATGAAGCTGTCTCCTTACCTGCATTCGCCGGCCCAATACGCTCGCCTAAGCTCGCCTAACATCGCCGCCGCAGACCTGAATACGTTCGCCAAAGTTATCAAGAAAGCTGTCAAGAAGCCGCGCACCAAGTACGGAGCGATGAGCAGCGGACTGTTGTTAACTAACAGTCATCGATCTCGCTGCTCATCGGCTTCTTCGCAGCTTTCTTGCTAGCCTGTCACTAAGCACCCACACTATACTATACTGTTTTACCCCCTAAACCGCCGCTACCGGAGCCCACCGCAACTAAATAAACCTATAAACCCCTAAACCACCGCTCCTGGACCATGCCACAACTATAATAAACCTATTAACCCCTAAACTGCCGCTCCCGGACCCCGCCGCAACTATAATAAAGATATGAACCCCTAAACCGCCGCTCCCAGACCCAGCCGCAACCTACATTATACCTATTAACCCCTAATCTTCCGCCCCCTATACCGCCGCCACCTACATAAAGTTATTAACCCCTATCCTGCTGATCCTGGACCCCGCTGCAAATAAATAAATTGTTTAACCTCTAAACCGCCGCAACCGGAGCCCTCCGCCACCTACATTACATTTATTAACCCCTATCCTGCCCCCCTACACCGCCGCCACCTACATTACATTGATTAACCCCAATCTACCCCCCTACACCGCCGCCACTATATTAAATGAATTAACCCCTAAATCTAAGTTTAACCCTAAGCCTAACACCCCCCTAACTTAAATATTGTTTAAATAAATCTAAATAAATATTCCTATGATTAAATAAATTAATCCTATTTAAAACTAAATACTTACCTATAAAATAAACCCTAAGATAGCTACAATATAACTAATAATTACATTGTAGCTATTTTAGGGTTTATTTTTATTTTACAGGCAACTTTGTAATTATTTTAACTAGGTACAAAAGCTATTATATAGTTATTAACTATTTAATAGCTACCTAGCTAAAATAACTACAAATTACCTGTAAAATAAATCCTAACCTAAGTTACAATTACACCTAACACTACACTATCATTAAATAAATTAAATTAATTAACTACAATTACCTAACATTAAATAAAATTAACTAAAAATAACTAAAGTACCAAAAAAACAACTCTAAATTACAGAAAATAAAAAAAATTACAAGAATTTTAAACTAATTACACCTAATCTAAGCCCCTTAATAAAATAACCCCCGCCAAAAATTTTTATAAAATTCCCTACCCTAAACTAAATTACAAACGTAATCATCTCTTTTACCTGTAAAAAAAGAGATACAAATCCCCCCCAACATTACAACCCACCACCCACACACCCCTACTCTAAAACCCACCCAATCCCCCCTTAAATAAAACTAACACTACCCCCTTGAAGATCACCCTACCTTGAGCCGTGTTCACCCAGTCGGGCACAAGAGGTCATCCGATCCGTCCAGAAGTCTTCATCAAATCCTGGCAGAAGAGGTCCTCCAAGCGGCAGATGTCTTCATCCAAGCGGTATCTTTTATCTTCAATCAAACGGAGCGGAGCCATCTTGAATCCAGCTGATGCGGAGCCATCCTCTTCCAACGACGTCCTAACACCGAATGAAGGTTCCTTTAAATGACGTCATCCAAGATGGCGTCCCTCGAATTCCGATTGGCTGATAGGATTCTATCAGCCAATCGGAATTAAGGTAGGAAAAATCCGATTGGCTGATGTAATCAGCCAATCGGATTGAAGTTCAATGATTGGAACAGCCAATAGAATGCGAGCTCAATTTGATTGGTTGATTGGATCAGCCAATCGGATTGAACTTCAATCCGATTGGCTTATTACATCAGCCAATCAGATTTTTCCTACCTTAATTCCGATTGGCTGATAGAATCCTATCAGCCAATAGGAATAGGAAATTGTATTATTTTGGGGGGGGCTTATTTTATTAGGGGGCTTGGATTAGGTGTAATTAGTTTAAAATTCTTGTAAGAAAAAAAAATATTTTCTGTAATTTAGCGGGGTTTTTTGGTACTTTAGTTATTTTTAGTTAATTTTATTTAATGTTGTGTAATTGTAGTTAATTAATTTAATTTATTTAATGATAGTGTAGTGTTAGGTGTAATTGTAACTTAGGTTAGGATTTATTTTACAGGTAATTTTGTAGTTATTTTAGCTAGGTAGCTATTAAATAGTTAATAACTATTTAATAGCTATTGTATCTAGTTAAAATAAATACAAAGTTGCCTGTAAAATAAAAATAAACCCTAAAATAGCTACAATGTAATTATTAGTTATATTGTAGCTATCTTAGGGTTAATTTTATAGGTAAGTATTTAGTTTTAAATAGGATTAATTTATTTAATCATAGGAATATTTATTTAGATTAATTTAAATAATATTTAAGTTAGGGGGATGTTATGGTTAGACTTAAGTTTAGGAGTTAATTCATTTAATATAGTGGCGGCAGTGTAGGGGGGTAGATTAGGGGTTAATCAATGTAATGTAGGTGGCGGCGGTATAGGGGGGGCAGGATAGGGGTTAATAAATGTAATGTAGGTGGCGGAGGGCTTCGGGTGCAGCGGTTTAGGGGTTAAACAATTTATTTATTTGCAGCGGGGTCCGGGATCGGCAGGATAGGGGTTAATAACTTTTATGTAGGTGGCGGCGGTATAGGGGGTGGAAGATTAGGGGTTAATAGGTATAATGTAGGTGGCGGAGGGGTCCGGGAGCGGAGGTTTAGGGGTTCATATCTTTATTATAGTTGCCGCGGGGGCCAGGAGCAGTGTTTTAGGGGTTAATAAGTATAATGTAGGTGGCTGCGGTGTAGGGGGGGCAGATTAGGGGTGTTTAGACTCGGGGTACATGTTAGGGTGTTAGGTGCAGACACTTCCCATAGGAATCAATGGGATATCGGGCAGCAGCGAACATGAGCTCTCGCTGCTGTCAGACTCCCATTGATTCCTATGGGATCCGCCACCTCCAGGGCGGCGGATTGAAAACCAGGTACGCTGGGCCGGAAAAGTGCAGAGCGTACCTGCTAGACATTTGTTAACTAGCAAAAGTAGTCAGATTGTGCCGAACTTGCGTTCGGAACATCTGGAATGACGTAACCATCGATCTGTGTCGGACTGAGTCCGGCGGATCGTAGTTTACGTCACTAGATTCTACTTTTGCTGGGCTGTAGGGCTTGATAACTACAGCGAATCAGCCTCGCCACAAATACGCTGCGGAATTCAAGCGTATTTGCGGTTGAGGGCTTGATAACTAGAGGCCAAAGGCATCTACTTATCAAGCCGTCAACTTACTTGCATTCAACGGCACCAATACGCTCGCCTAAGATCACCTAACATCGCTGCCGTGGACCTGAATACGTTCTCCAAAATTATCAAAAAAGCTGTCAAAAAGCCATGCACCAAGTACGGGGCGATGAGCAGCGGACTGTTGTTAACTAACAGTCATCAATCTCATTGCTCTTCGGCTTTTTCCCAGCTTTATTGGTACCCTGTCACTAAAAACCCACACAATACTATACTGTTTACCCTCTATACCACCGCTCCCGGAGCCCACCGCAACTCTAAAAAATTTATTAACCCCTAAACCACCACTCACGGACCCCGCCGCAACTAAATAAAGTGTTTAACCCCTAAACCGTCGCTCACAGAGCCCACCGCCACCTACATTATACTTATTAACCCTTAATCTGCCCCCCCTACACCACCGCCACTTACATTATATTTATTAACCCCTAATATGCCCCCCTACACCGCCGCCACCTACATTATACTTATTAACCCCTAATCTGCCCCCCCTACACCACCGCCACCTACATTATACTTATTAACCCCTAATCTGCCCCCCCTACACCGCCGCTACCTACATTATACTTATTAACCCCTAATCTGCCGCCCGACACCACCGTCACCTACATAAAGTTATTAACCCTTAATCTTCTGCCCCCTACACCGCCGCCACCTACATTATACTTATTAACCCCTAATCTGCCTCACCTACACCGCCGCCACTATATTAAATTTATTAACCCCTAAACCTAAGTTTAACCCTAACCCTAACACCCACTAACTTAAATATAATTTGAATAAATCTAAATGAATATTCCTAGCATTAAATAAATTATTCCTATTTAAAACTAAATACTTACCTATAAAATAAACCCCAAGCTAGCTACAATATAACTAGCCCTTTTAAGGGCTGTTTGTAATTTAGTGTAGGGTAGGGCTTTTTTTATTTTTGGCGGGCTTTTTTATTTTGTTAGGGGGATTAGATTAGTTGTAATTAGTTTAAAAATCTTGTAATTTGTTTATTATTTTCTGTAATTTAGTGGGGGGGGGTTGTACTTTAGATAATTTTATTTAATTGTATTTAATTGTATTTAGTTTAGGGAATTTATTTAATTATAGTGTAGTGTTAGGTGTAATTGTAACTTAGGTTAGGTTTTATATTACAGGTACTTTTGTATTTATTTTAACTAGGAAGTTATTAAATAGTTAATAACTATTTAATAACTATTGCACCTAGTTAAAATAAATACAAACTTGCCTGTAAAATAAAAATAAACCCTAAGATAGCTAAAATGTAACTATTAGTTATATTGTAGCTAGCTTCGAGTTTATTTTATAGGTAAGTATTTAGTTTTAAATAGGAATCATGTATTTAATGCTAGGAATATTTATTTAGATTTATTTAAATTATTATATTTAAGTTAGTGGGTGTTAGGGTTAGACTTAGGTTTAGGGGTTAATAAATTTAATATAATTGCGGCGGTGTAGGGGGTGGCAGATTAGGGGTTAATACAGGAAGTGCAGAATTATTAGGCAAATGAGTATTTTGACCACATCATCCTCTTTATGCATGTTGTCTTACTCCAAGCTGTATAGGCTCGAAAGCCTACTACCAATTAAGCATATTAGGTGATGTGCATCTCTGTAATGAGAAGGGATGTGGTCTAATGACATCAACACCCTATATCAGGTGTGCATAATTATTAGGCAACTTCCTTTCCTTTGGCAAAATGGGTCAAAAGAAGGACTTGACAGGCTCAGAAAAGTCAAAAATAGTGAGATATCTTGCAGAGGGATGCAGCACTCTTAAAATTGCAAAGCTTCTGAAGCGTGATCATCGAACAATCAAGCGTTTCATTCAAAATAGTCAACAGGGTCGCAAGAAGCGTGTGGAAAAACCAAGGCGCAAAATAACTGCCCATGAACTGCGAAAAGTCAAGCGTGCAGCTGCCAAGATGCCACTTGCCACCAGTTTGGCCATATTTCAGAGCTGCAACATCACTGGAGTGCCCAAAAGCACAAGGTGTGCAATACTCAGAGACATGGCCAAGGTAAGAAAGGCTGAAAGACGACCACCACTGAACAAGACACACAAGCTGAAACGTCAAGACTGGGCCAAGAAATATCTCAAGACTGATTTTTCTAAGGTTTTATGGACTGATGAAATGAGAGTGAGTCTTGATGGGCCAGATGGATGGGCCCGTGGCTGGATTGGTAAAGGGCAGAGAGCTCCAGTCCGACTCAGACGCCAGCAAGGTGGAGGTGGAGTACTGGTTTGGGCTGGTATCATCAAAGATGAGCTTGTGGGGCCTTTTCGGGTTGAGGATGGAGTCAAGCTCAACTCCCAGTCCTACTGCCAGTTTCTGGAAGACACCTTCTTCAAGCAGTGGTACAGGAAGAAGTCTGCATCCTTCAAGAAAAACATGATTTTCATGCAGGACAATGCTCCATCACACGCGTCCAAGTACTCCACAGCGTGGCTGGCAAGAAAGGGTATAAAAGAAGAAAATCTAATGACATGGCCTCCTTGTTCACCTGATCTGAACCCCATTGAGAACCTGTGGTCCATCATCAAATGTGAGATTTACAAGGAGGGAAAACAGTACACCTCTCTGAACAGTGTCTGGGAGGCTGTGGTTGCTGCTGCACGCAATGTTGATGGTGAACAGATCAAAACACTGACAGAATCCATGGATGGCAGGCTTTTGAGTGTCCTTGCAAAGAAAGGTGGCTATATTGGTCACTGATTTGTTTTTGTTTTGTTTTTGAATGTCAGAAATGTATATTTGTGAATGTTGAGATGTTATATTGGTTTCACTGGTAAAAATAAATAATTGAGATGGGTATATATTTGTTTTTTGTTAAGTTGCCTAATAATTATGCACAGTAATAGTCACCTGCACACACAGATATCCCCCTAAAATAGCTATAACTAAAAACAAACTAAAAACTACTTCCAAAACTATTCAGCTTTGATATTAATGAGTTTTTTGGGTTCATTGAGAACATGGTTGTTGTTCAATAATAAAATTAATCCTCAAAAATACAACTTGCCTAATAATTCTGCACTCCCTGTAAGTATAATGTAGGTGGTGGCGGAGTAGGGGGCAGATTAGGGGTTAATAAGTATAATGTAGGTGGCGGCGGAGTATGGGGGGCAGATTAGGGGTTAATAAGTATAATGTAGGTGGCGGCGGGGTAGGGGGGGCAGATTAGGGGTGTTTAAACTCGGGGTACATGTTAGGGTGTTAGGTGTAAACATTACCATAGGAATCAATGGGATATCGGGCAGCAGCGAACATAAGATTTGCTGCTTTCAGACTCCCATTGATTCCTATGGCATCTGTCGCCTCCAGGACAAAAGTAGTCAGATTGTGCCGAATTTGCATTAGGAACATCTGTAATGATGTAAGCATTGATCTGTGTCGGACTGAGTCCGGTGGATCGTATGTTACGTCACAAAATTCTACTGTTGCCGGTCTGTAGGGTTTGATAACTAAGGGGAATAATGCTCGCCACAAATACACTGCGGAATTCCAGCGTATTTGCGGTTGACGGCTTGATAAATAGATGCCAAAGTCTGCCGACATCGCCACTGAGCTGTGATGTAGGCAACGGGGGGGGGGGGGGGGGTTAAAGAGTGTTGCGAAAATAAAATGGTTTTCTTTTCACTTAAAATTATGCATATTTAAATTCAGTTTCACTGTAGATTAACTAGATTTGTCACACTGGGAAATATCTCCACTTATAGGCAGGCCACACTGAATGGTTGAAGCTAAGATGGAGGACAGTGCTTTGAATATTAGAAACCCACTGCAATGTTTCCCCTTTAAAATACAGGGTACTCCCATGAAATGCCTTTAAAACTGTGATCAACTTTATTAATAAAGACAAAAAATTATAATTTAAAACTATAGAAACTGGGGCATTGTATAGTATTATGTTAGTATTTTATGTAAAACTTAAACATAATTGTACTTATCTTCTATTGTATCCTTAGGTGTGTATTTTTACTTATTTAAAGATTGCTATTGCGCATTCTCAATATTCATATTTACATTATATTGAGAAAGCACTATCACAATATTCATATTTCACAATACTGTGATCGCGATGCTACGTTTGTAATATTCATATTTCACAATATTCCAATCGTGCAATCGTGTTTTACTTATAATATTGCGTTTGCACTGTAGCAAACGTGTTCTATATTAATATTAATATACTGTATATCTATGAGGCCGATTTACCAAATGTCTGTCAGACCTAATCCGACAGTGCGGATCAGGTCCGACAGACATCACTGAATGCGGAGAGCAATATGCTCTAAGTATTCAGCATTGCACCAACAGCTCACAAGAGCTGCTGGTGCAACGCCGCCCCCTGAAGACTTGCGGCCAATCGGCCGCCATCAGGAGCTGTCAATCAACCCGATCGTACTCGTAACATGGGACCTTATGCATACTTATGCATACTTAAGTATTAACCATATACAAACCACAAGATATCTACGGATTTCTTCCTAAAATTATTTAAAAAATAATAAAATAATAATAAACTGATAATGAAATAGCATGTCTTATTGAAAAACACAGAGGGGGATATTTATCAAAGTGTCAGTCTTGGTGTATTCGCCGGCGTCAATACGCTCGCCAGATATCGCTGACGCAGATCTGCATACGATGCCCTTATTTATAAAACAAACAGTCAAAAACACACACGTCAAGTACGGTGCAATGAGCATCGGACTGTTGTTAACACACAGTCATCGATGTTGCGGTTTTTCTGTTTTTTACCAACTTTATTTATACCATTTCATTACTGTCCATGAACAAGCAAATTTCTCTAAAGCTAATCTTTTATTTTTCATCTGTTAATGTCCAAGAAATAGCTAGATTTATACCTACAAACAATATCTCATAGAAAGTTATTTTTATATTTATTTGTTATACAAAAAAATCTGTTATATGATACTTTCACATAAATACATGTGTATTTGTATTTCTAGAAGTCATGATATGCTTTTATCTCATTTTTTTTTATAAATGATTATTAATGCTAGGATTTGTACATATATATTTGCACATACTTGTATATATACAGTATCTCACAAAAGTGAGTACACCCCTCACATTTTTGTAAATATTTTATTCTATCTTTTTCATGTGACAACACTGAAGAAATCACACTTTGCTACAAAGTAAAGTAGTGAGTGTACTGCCTGTATAACAGTGTAAATTTGCTGTCCCCTCAAAATAACTCAACACACAGTCATTAATGTCTACACCGTTGGCAACAAAAGTGAGTACACCCCTAAGTGAAAATGTTTAAATTGGGCCTAATTAGCCATTTTCTCTCCCCGGTGTTATGTGACTCATTAGTGTTACAAGGTCTCAGGTGTAAATGGGGAGCAGGTGTGTTAAATTTGGTGTTATCGCTCTCACACTCCCTCATACTGGTCACTGGAAGTTCAACATGGGACCTCATGACAAAGAACTCTGAGGATTTGAAAAAAATATTGTTAGTTTACATAAAGATAGCCTAAGCTATAAGAAGATTGCCAAGACCCTGAAACTGAGCTGCAGCACGGTGGGCAAGACCATACAGCAGTTCCACAGGACAGGTTCCACTCAGAACAGGCCTTGCCATGGTCAACCAAGGAGGTTGAGTGCACATGCTCAGCGTCATACCCAGAGGTTGTCTTTGGGAAATAGACGTATGAGTGCTGCCAGCATTGCTGCAGAGTTTGAAGGGGTGGGGGATCAGCCTGTCAGTGCTCAGACCAAATCGGTCTGCATGGCTGTCGTCCCAGAAGGAAGCCTCTTCTAAAGATGATGCACAAGAAAGCCTGCAAACAGCTTGCTGAAGACTAGCAGACTAAGGACATGGATTACTGGAACCATGTCCTGTGGTCCGATGAGACCAAATAAACTTATTTGGTTCAGATGGTGTCAAGCGTGTGTGGCAGTAACCAGGTGAGGAGTACAAAGACAAGTGTGTCTTGGCTACAGTCAAGCATGGTGGTGGGAGTGTCATGGTCTGTACCTGCATGAGTGCTGCAGGCACTGGGGCACTACAGTTCATTGAGGGAACCATGAATGCCAACATGTACTGTGACATACTGAAGCAGAGCATGATTCCCTCCCCTCAGAGACTGGGCCACAGGGCAGTATTATAATGTGATAACGACCCCAAACACACCTCCAAGATGACTACTGCCTTGCTAAAGAAGTGAGAGTAAAGGTGATGGACTGGCAAAGCATGTCTCCAGACCAAAACCCTATTAAGTATCTGTGGGGCATCCTCAAATGGAAGGTGGGGGAGCGCAAGGTCTCTAACATCCACCAGCTCTGTGATGTCATCATGGAGGAGTGGAAGAGGACTTCAGTGGCAACCTGTGAAGCTCTGGTGAACTCCATGCCCAAGAGGGTTAAGACAGTGCTGGAAAATAATGGTGGCCACACAAAATATTGACACTTTGGGCCCAATTTGGACATTTCCACTTAGGGGTGTACTTTCTTTTGTTGCCAACGCTTTAGACATTAATGGCTGTTTGTTTAGTTATTTTGAGGGGACAGCAAATTTACACTGTTATACAGTCTGTAAACTCACTACTTTACATTGTAGCAAAGTGTAATTTCTTCAGTGTTGTCACATGAAAAGATATGAAATGTGAGGGGTGTACTCACTTTTGTGAGATACTGTGTATATATATATATATATATATATATATATATATATATATATATATATATATATATATATATATATATATATAGACAGCGGAAAAGAACTTGATCCCAGGCGAGGTATTTAAAAGCACAAAAAGTCTTTATTAGATTCCACGTGTGGTAAAAGCATAAGGAGGTACCAAAACACATAAAAAGAATATACACACGAAAGCATAGGCTAACATGTTTCGGCCTGATGCCGTAGTCGTAGCTGGAGTAATGCAAGCGTGTGAAGCATTTAAAGGGACATCTGTTCAATGATAGGTCAAATAGAAACCAATCATGAACCTTCATTTTAAGTGTGTGTGAATTCAGACATTTAACCCGTTAGTTACCAAAAAGATACATAGAAAACTTTGCACATCGTTTTCTCATAAATACAAAATTGCATACTTAAATTATAGACATATTAGCCTGAAGGACAATTACATGAGTAATGTACATAAACTTTTAAACTTAAGATCTATATAATACTTAGCAATTATGTATCAAGTTACTAAATAAATAAATCAAGTCAAAGGGAGCAATTCAAAAAAAGCAATACTATTGCTGATGCATATATATATGGTCAAACTGGCACAATTACGAGTCTGTACAACATGATAAAATGAACAAATTCTGCATATGGAATGGAATATCATAAGCATGGAAATAATAATAATAAATAAATTGAAAAGGCTCAATTCCGTATAGAGCTAAAATAAAACTTTTCCTTTATTAAAATATCCAATGCTTATGTTGATAACCACCCTCAATCTCTGTATGTAGCGCAGTGTTCATACATACTGTTAAACCGATTTTCACAGTTAAATAAGTGGGGGTGAACAGATAAATAAATGAAATGTCAGTCAATACAAAACAACTCTCTTATTTTGGTTAATGTCAATAAACAGTGATAATGAAAATATACTAGAATGGAAGGACATTAGTGTAGATTACAGCATAATATTAATAGTCATATGTGGCTGTACGTGTATACACTAGTGAAAAATGAGTATAACACATTTTAGTATTTGTATGTTGAAATTTATAGTTGTATTTGGTATTGAATGTAGACTGAAAATACAATCAGCCCAAAGGTGGACACAGATATGATAAACCTGATCTATTTCCAATAGTTGATTAAGTCATATTCTGAGTTGAGGCCCTTGGGCACGCGTGTTTGCAATCTAAAGATCCAAAACATTTCGCGTTTCCCCAAAGCCTCATCTCTATTACCACCTCTAGGGGGGTGTTTAACCCATTCAATGACTTGCCATCTTAATGTGTTGTTATTTTTATTATGTATGTTTTTGAAATGTTTCACCAAGGGTGTGGTTGCTTCACCAGTCTTAATAGAGGAAAGATGATTCCTTATCCTCGTATTGACATCTGTCGTGGTGAGACCCACATATTGAAGGTTACATTGGATACAAGTCAGGACATAAATGACATAGGAGGATGTACAGTTAAGGCAGGAATCAATGCTAAACTCCTCACCAGTCACTGTTGACTGAAATTTGTTTGAGAGGGTAGCAAATTCACAAGGTCAACATCTAGACTTGCCACACCTGTACATCCCCCTATGTCTAAGCCAAGACCCACTCGGGGATCAGCTGGACTGGGAAGTTCAGAGGGAGACAAGTAGTTCCCTATGGTCTTACTCTTTCTGTAGGAACAGCGTAAGCCTTGTTCCACACATTTAGTCAATTTGTTATCAGCCACTAGAAGTGCAAAATGTTTTTTCACTATTTTGCATATACTTCTATATTCTTCGCTGTACTCAGTTACAAAAGTAACCTGGTCACTTTGAGTGGAAACACATTTTTTGTTTTTGGACTGTTGTAACAATGTCTGTCTATCAAGTCTGTCTACTTGTGTTTGTGCTCTCTCTAATACATGCTTCGGATAACCCCTATGTTTTAATCTCTCTTTCATTTCAGTTCTTTGCTTTATATAGGCTTTTTCCTCGGTACAGTTTCTTTTGATCCGTATAAGTTGTCCCTTAGCAACCGCAAAAGGCACATGCCTGGGGTGACAACTCTTAGCATGTAAAATTATATTTCTGGTAATGGGTTTCCTATACAGATCACTGACTATCTGTCCGTTACTTTTATGCATTAAAGTGAGATCTAAAAAATTGATACAGGTTTCATGTTTTTCAAATGTAAATTCAAGTCCCATCGAATTGTTATTCAGACCTTGTACAAACAAATCCACAGATTCGGTTTCTCCCTGCCAAATAAATAGCAGGTCATCGATATAACGTCTATAAAAGACGATGTTATTCTTGTAGGCATTTCTATCTCCATAGATGTGTTTAAAAAGAGAGATTAAAACATAGGGGTTATCCGAAGCATGTATTAGAGAGAGCACAAACACAAGTAGACAGACACAAGTAGACAGACTTGATAGACAGACATTGTTACAACAGTCCAAAAACAAAAAATGTGTTTCCATTCAAAGTGACCAGGTTACTTTTGTAACTGAGTACAGCGAAGAATATAGAAGTATATGCAAAATAGTGAAAAAACATTTTGCACTTCTAGTGGCTGATAACAAATTGACTAAATGTGTGGAACAAGGCTTACGCTGTTCCTACAGAAAGAGTAAGACCATAGGGAACTACTTGTCTCCCTCTGAACTTCCCAGTCCAGCTGATCCCCCGAGTGGGTCTTGGCTTAGACATAGGGGGATGTACAGGTGTGGCAAGTCTAGATGTAGACCTTGTGAATTTGCTACCCTCTCAAACAAATTTCAGTCAACAGTGACTGGTGAGGAGTTTAGCATTGATTCCTGCCTTAACTGTACATCCTCCTATGTCATTTATGTCCTGACTTGTATCCAATGTAACCTTCAATATGTGGGTCTCACCACGACAGATGTCAATACGAGGATAAGGAATCATCTTTCCTCTATTAAGACTGGTGAAGCAACCACACCCTTGGTGAAACATTTCAAAAACATACATAATAAAAATAAGAACACATTAAGATGGCAAGTCATTGAATGGGTTAAACACCCCCCTAGAGGTGGTAATAGAGATGAGGCTTTGGGGAAACGCGAAATGTTTTGGATCTTTAGATTGCAAACAAGCGTGCCCAAGGGCCTCAACTCAGAATATGACTTAATCAACTATTGGAAATAGATCAGGTTTATCATATCTGTGTCCACCTTTGGGCTGATTGTATTTTCAGTCTACATTCAATACCAAATACAACTATAAATTTCAACATACAAATACTAAAATGTGTTATACTCATTTTTCACTAGTGTATACACGTACAGCCACATATGACTATTAATATTATGCTGTAATCTACACTAATGTCCTTCCATTCTAGTATATTTTCATTATCACTGTTTATTGACATTAACCAAAATAAGAGAGTTGTTTTGTATTGACTGACATTTCATTTATTTATCTGTTCACCCCCACTTATTTAACTGTGAAAATCGGTTTAACAGTATGTATGAACACTGCGCTACATACAGAGATTGAGGGTGGTTATCAACATAAGCATTGGATATTTTAATAAAGGAAAAGTTTTATTTTAGCTCTATATGGAATTGAGCCTTTTCAATTTATTTATTATTATTATTTCCATGCTTATGATATTCCATTCCATATGCAGAATTTGTTCATTTTATCATGTTGTACAGACTCGTAATTGTGCCAGTTTGACCATATATATATGCATCAGCAATAGTATTGCTTTTTTGGAATTGCTCCCTTTGACTTGATTTATTTATTTATTAACTTGATACATAATTGCTAAGTATTATATAGATCTTAAGTTTAAAAGTTTATGTACATTACTCATGTAATTGTCCTTCAGGCTAATATGTCTATAATTTAAGTATGCAATTTTGTATTTATGAAAAAACGATGTGCAAAGTTTTCTATGTATCTTTTTGGTAACTAACGGGTTAAATGTCTGAATTCACACACACTTAAAATGAAGGTTCATGATTGGTTTCTATTTGACCTATCATTGAACAGATGTCCCTTTAAATGCTTCACACGCTTGCATTACTCCAGCTACGACTACGGCATCAGGCCGAAACATGTTAGCCTATGCTTTCGTGTGTATATTCTTTTTATGTGTTTTGGTACCTCCTTATGCTTTTACCACAAGTGGAATCTAATAAAGACTTTTTGTGCTTTTAAATACCTCGCCTGGGATCAAGTTCTTTTCCGCTGTCTAAATTTGCACCAGGATTTCCTAGCGCGAGGAGAAGCTCGCAGATTTAGCACCACCTGTTGACACGCTGGATTCACCTATGCTGTTGCCTGGTTACGACAGCAATCAAGTCGATTGGCCGTGACAAGGTCACGTGAGAGGACACTCCTCCCGGCACCACGGCGGAACGCCGTATTCGAACAAACAGAGAGCCAAAGGATTTCGGAGATCACGGTGGTTGTTCCAGACGCTGGAGGCACTAGGAGAGCGGTGAGTGGGCACAGCATATCGCTGCAATTGGGCATAGATTGCTCTAGGAGGTCCCACTAAGCACCGCTAGTGTCAGTAACACCGGGGATAGAGTCCGCCTCTGTTTGTTTGTTTGTTTGCATCATTGCTGTTATATACTGCATTACCAAGTGAACTATCACATATCACAGGAAGGAGATACATATCACGCTGAATCTTGCTTACAGTTTTACACCCTTTTGTGCAGTTTATTGAACTTCTTTCTTTTGACTATATATATATATATATATATATATATACAAAAACAAAGTGACAGTGGTGAACACAGCAACGTGAGTATCACCACTGAAAACCAGAGTTGTGCACACTCACAATAGGGTATAATATAGAAGATATAATAGTATAATGGTAAGCAAATTACCTACCATAAAATGAATATTTCTAAAAAAAAATGGCAAAATAAGATGAGAAAAATATATTCACATACTTATCACAATCTGAGACATCCAAATTGAAAATAAATACAAAAGTCTTATCTTTCTGATGGCGAAATGAGATTGAAATTCAAAGATGGTGTTCAATGCTGCTTGTCACAAAACAACTCCAGGTTCAATTTGAGTAAAATGGTACAGCTGCAGAGATCTAAAAAAACAAGCACACAGAAACACCTCTCATAGTGCAAATCAATTTAATACAATAAAACAGATATATAAAAAAAAACAAGAACAACTTAGGGTATTCCCTACTCACAAGTGTGACCCCAATCTAATGAGGTAAGTATAGGCAGATGGATCTCAAAGTGTCTCCACTTGTGTTCGATCTTTGATCCCAATGTTGTCAAAGGTCTCCTCACTCCAAGTCTTGTCGATATCCCCAGTGGTACTCGCTGTCAAAATTGGTCCACTTGTCTATAATTGTAGGTTTCGCTAGTGTCAGTTCAAACTAACCGCTCAATCCGCTCTGTCCGGAGCTAATAGAAAAACGTCGGGAGTAGCTGCAGTATACACAGGTCTCCTCTTCAGCATGCAATTCACAAGTGACATGAGGTGGGCGTGGCCTTTACGCATTTCACGGAAAACATCCGCTTCGTCAGAGGCTTGAAGCATTGCCCCAAAGAAATCAACTCTTTTATCTGTAAAAAAAAATACAAACACCCCCCAACAGTAAAACCCTCCACCTCCACAATCAACCCCCCCCCCAAATAAAAACCCTATCTAAAATAACCTAAACTCCCCATTGCCCTGAAAGGGCATTTCGCTCTTTTACTGCCCAGGCCCTACTCTAAAAATAAATCCCTCCCAAAAAACCTTTAAATGATACCGGTTTCTTCAAACTTGCGCAAGTTACCGTAGGGGACCGGTTAACTCCTCCTGCACTTATTCTTGAAAAAGCCCGCAATTAGGGTGAAACGCATAGAAGCTGTGTAAGGAGCAACCACTGTGAATTTTACCTCACTGTTCTAACCTGAGGTGAACACTTGCCATCCGTGAGTGTTAAGAAATAAGTCCGGAGATCTGATCGCCCCCTGCGTACACCTAAGTACTAAGTGCAGGAGGAGTTAACCGGTCCCCTACGGTAACTTGCACAAATTTGAAGAAACCGGTATCAACGACCACCATCAGCAGAAGCACTTAAAAAGGAAGCTACTCAGAAACCAGCCGCACACGAAGAAGGGTGAGATAACCTGCAAAGCAGGCATAATATACACTCACCGAAAGGTATGGATCTGTTTAACTAGACTTCCCATTGTTATACTGTACTTGAACACTCTCCCCAGTGCGGAATTATTTAGAGTTTAATATAATAGTGACTGGCCACTACTGTTTTACCTACTATATTGCCACATCAAAAGGGATATCTTGAACATAATATGAAAAGATCGCTATCCTTTTAAGAACTGTCATTTGACCTACTATATTGCTGCATCAAAAGGGATATCTTGAACATAATATGCAAAAATCATTATAATTTTAAATAAAGAATGTCATTCTACAAATCATTATTTCAAAGAAAAGATGTAATCTTAGTAACTTTTAATTATCTATATTCCTGTAAAGGACTACAATATACTCATCAGTTGCGATCCTTATATTAAATATCAGTTATAAATCTGGGCTCTCTCTACTTAAATCCTTACATAGGAGTGTGTTACGCTAACATTGTTTCACACCAGTTTTGATTGTACCCATATGTATTGGGTTCCTTTTCACTTGATTGTATATTATGCAATGAAAATTGTTTTTTAACCATATATTTTTTTATTTTATTCATCTAGATATGTCTATGTTTTATATGATGTTTGATCAGTAAAAACTTTTTTATATTTAACCCTTTCTCTATTTCATTTTTACAATAGGCGTTGGTGGTATTTTAGATTGATTTTAAGGTTGTATATACTCTAAAACCTGCCTCTTATACTGCATCTAGTTCCCATTTTATTTAGCACATATATTATATTTCTTAGCCTGTATTGGATTCCCCTTAATCTCTTACGCCTAGATTTAGAGTTTGGCTTTAGCCGTAAAAAGCAGCGTTAAGGGGTCCTAACGCTGCTTTTTAATGCCCGCTTGTATTTAGAGTCAGGCAGGAAAGGGTCTACCGCTCACTTTCTTTCCGCGACTCGAGGCTACCGCAGATCCCCTTACGTCAATTGCGTATCCTATATTTTCTATGGGATTTGCCTAACGCTGGTATTACGAGTCTTGGAAGAAGTGAGCGGTAGAGCCTCTACCAACAAGACTCCTACCGCCAAAAAATGTCAGTAGTTAAGTTTTATGGGCTAACGCGGGAACATAAAGCTCTTAACTAATGTGCTATAAAGTACACTAACACCCATAAACTACCTATGAACCCCTAAACCGAGGCCCCCCCATATCGCAAACCCTATAATAAAAAATTTTAACCCCTAATCTGCCGCTCCGGACACCGCCGCAACCTACATTATAGCTATGAACCCCTAATCTGCTGCCCCTAACATCGCCGACACCTATATTATATTTATTACCTCCTAATCTGCCCCCCCCCAACGCCGCCGACACCTACATACAATTATTAACCCCTAATCTGCTGACCGGACCTCGCAAACACTATAATAAATTGTATTAACCCCTAATCTGCACTCCCTAACATCGCCGCCACCTACCTACAATTAATAGCCCCTAATCTGCCGGCCCCAACGTCGCCGCTACTATAATAAAGTTATTAACCCCTAAACCTAAGTCTAACACTAACCCTAACAGCCCCTAACTTAAAAATAATTTAAATTAAACAATATAAATTTACTATCATTAAATAAATTAATCCTATTTAAAACTGAATACTTACCTATAAAATAAACCCTAATATAGCTACAATATAACTAATAGTTACATTGTAGCTATTTTAGGATTTATATTTATTTTACAGGCAACTTTGTATTTATTTTAACTAGGTACAATAGCTATTAAATAGTTAATAACTATTTAATAGCTACCTAGTTAAAATAATTACAAAATTACCTGTAAAATAAATCCTAACCTTAGTTACAAATACACCTAACACTACACTATCAATAAATTAATTAAATAAATTACCTACAATTAGCTAAAATAAAATACAATTAAATAAACTAAACTATATTACAAACCCCCCCCCCACTAAATTACAGAAAATGAAAAAGAAATTACAAGAAGTTTAAACTAATTACACCTAATCTAAGCCCCCTAATAAAATAAAAAAGCCCCCCAAAATAATAAAATGCCCTACCCCATCCTAAATTACAAAGTAATCAGCTCTTTTACCAGCCCTTAAAAGGGCTTTTTGCGGGGCATTGCCCCAAAGTAATTAGCTCTTTTACCTGTAAATAAAAATACAATACCCCCCCAACATTACAACCCACCACCCACATACCCCTACTCTAAAACCCACCCAAACCCCCCTTAAATAAACCTAACACTAACCCCCTGAAGATCTCCCTACCTTGAGTCATCTTCACTCAGCCGAGCCAAAATCTTCATCCAAGCGTGGCTTGAAGAGGTCCTCCATCCGGTAGAAGTCTTCATCCAAGCAGGGCAAGAAGAGGTCCTACATCCGGTAGAAGTCTTCATCCAAGCGGCGTCTGCTATATTCATCAATCCAGAGCAGAGCCATCTTCCATCCAGCCGACATGGAGCCATCCTCTTCAACCGACGGACTAACGACGAATGACGGTTCCTTTAAGGGACATCATCCAAGATGGAGTCCCTCAAATTCCAATTGGCTGATAAGATTCCATCAGCCAATCGGAATTAAGGTAGGAAAAATCTGATTGGCTGATTGAATCAGCCAATCAGATTGAAGTTCAATCCGATTGGCTGATCCAATCAGCCAATCAGATTGACCTTGCATTCTATTGGCTGATCGGAACAGCCAATAGAATGCAATGTCAATCCGATTGGCTGATTGGATCAGCCAATCAGATTGAACTTCAATCTGATTGGCTGATTGAATCAGCCAATCAGATTTTTTCCTACCTTAATTCCGATTGGCTGATAGAATCCTATCAGCCAATCAGAATTCGAGGGACACCATCTTGGATGACATCCCTTAAAGGAACCATCATTCGTCGTTAGTCCTTCGGTTGAAGTGTCGGCTGGATGGAAGATGGCTCCGCTCCGCTCTGGATGGATGAAAATAGAAAACACCGCTTGGATGAAGACTTCTACCGGATGGAGGACCTCTTTTGCCCCACTTGGATGAAGAATTTGGCTCGGCTGAGTGAAGACGACTCAAGGTAGGGAGATTTTCAGGGGGTTAGTGTTAGGTTTTTTAAAGGGGGGTTTGGGTGGGTTTTAGAGTAGGGGTATGTGGGTGGTGGGTTGTTGGGGGGTTATTGTATTTTTATTTACAGGTAAAAGAGCTGATTACTTTGGGGCAATGCCCCGCAAAAAGCCCTTTTAAGGGCTGGTAAAAGAGCTGATTACTTTTTAATTTAGGATAGGGTAGGGCATTTTATGATTTTGGGGGGCTTTTTATTTTATTAGGGGGCTTAGATTAGGTGTAATTAGTTTAAACTTCTTGTAATTTCTTTTTCATATTCTGTAATTTAGTGGGGTTTTTTTTGTAATATAGTTTAGTTTATTTAATTGTATTTTATTTTAGCTAATTGTAGGTAATTTATTTAATTAATGTATTGATAGTGTAGTGTTAGGTGTATTTGTAACTTAGGTTAGGATTTATTTTACAGGTAATTTTGTAATTATTTTAACTAGTGATGTCGCAAACAGTTCACCGGAGAACAGTTCTCGGCGAACATAGCTTGTTCGCATTCACAGCGGCGGGCGAACATATGCGATGTTCGATCCGCCCCCTATTCTTCATCATTGCCTAAACTTTGACCCTGTATCTCACAGTCAGCAGGCACATTCCAGCCAATCAGCAGCAGACCCTCCCAGACCCTTACACCTCATGGACAGCAGCCATTTTAGATTCATTCGGAAGCTGCATTGCTAGTGAGAGGAGGGACAGTGTAGCTGCTGTTAATTTAATAGGGAAATCGATAGCTAGGCTAGTGTATTCAGTGTCCACTAAAGTCCTGAAGGACTCATCTGATCTCTGCTGTAAGGAGAGCACCCCAAAAAGCCCTTTTTAGGGCTAGAACATCAGTCTTTTTTTTTTCTTTGTAATCTAATTGCATTTGCCTGCCTGTCAGTGTGTGTCAGGCTTACAGCATATACTGTGTCTTGCTCAGTGCCACCACTCATGTCTGGTGTAACATTAGTGTAAATTTAAAAAAAAAACCTTTTACATCAGTCTGCTAGTGTAATCTAATTGCAGTTGCCAGGCCAGCCTGCCACTGCCAGCCTGTGTGTCAGGCTCACAGCATATACTGTGCCTACTTGCTCAGTGCCACCACTCATATCTGGTGTAACATTAGTGTAAATTTAAAAAAAAAAACTTTTACATAAGTCTGCTAGTGTAATCTAATTTCAGTTGTCAGGCCAGCCTGCCACTGCCAGTCTGTGTGTCAGGCTCACAGCATATACTGTGCCTACTTGCTCAGTGCCACCACCAGTCATATATGGTGTAACCGTAGTGTAAATTTAAAAAAAAAAACTTTTACATCAGTCTGCTAGTGTAATCTAATAGCAGTTGCCTGCCTAACACTGCCAGCCTGTGTGTCAGGCTCACAGCATATACTGTGCCTACTTGCTCAGTGCCACCACTCATATCTGGTGTAACATTAGTGTAAATCTTTTAAAAAAAAAAACTTTTACATCAGTCTGCTAGTGTAATCTAATTTCAGTTGCAGGCCAGCCTGCCACTGCCAGCCTGTGTGTCAGGCTCACAGCATATACTGTGCCTACTTGCTCAGTGCCACCACCAGTCATATATGGTGTAACTGTAGTGTAAATTTAAAACATTTTTTTTTACATCAGTCTGCTAGTGTAATCTAATAGCAGTTGCCTGCCTGCCACTGCCAGCCTGTGTGTCAGGCTCACAGCATATACTGTGCCTACTTGCTCAGTGCCACCACTCATATCTGGTGTAACATTAGTGTAAATTTAAAAAAAAAACTTGTACATCAGTCTGCTAGTGTAATCTAATAGCAGTTGCCTGCCTGCCACTGCCAGCCTGTGTGTCAGGCTCACAGCATATACTGTGCCTACTTGCTCAGTGCCACCACTCATATCTGGTTTAACATTAGTGTAAATTTAAAAAAAAAAACTTTTACATCAGTCTGCTAGTGTAATCTAATTTCAGTTGCCAGGCCAGCCTGCCACTGGCAGCCTGTGTGTCAGGCTCACAACATATACTGTGCCTTCTTTCTCAGTGCCACCACCAGTCATATCTGGTGTAACAGTAGTGTAAATTTTTTAAAAAAAAACTTTTACATCAGTCTGCTAGTGTAATCTAATTGCAGTTTCCAGGCCAGCCTGCCACTGCCAGCGTGTGTGTCAGGCTCACAGCGTATACTGTGCCCACTTGCCCAGTGCCACCACTCATATTATCTTGTTTAATAGTAGTGTAAGTGTACATTTTAAAAATAAAAAAACTATTTTGACTGTGAAACATCAGTCTGCTATTTTGTGTCAGGCTCACAGCGTATACTGTGCCCACTTGTCCAGTGCCACCACTCATATTATCTTGTTTAATAGTAGTGTAAGTTTACATTTTAAAAATAAAAAACTATTTTGACTGTGAAACATCAGTCTGCTTTTTTGTGTCAGGCTCACAGCGTATACTGTGCCCACTTGCCCAGTGCCACCACTCACATTATCTTGTTTAATAGTAGTGTAAGTGTACTTTTAAAAATAAAAAAACTATTTTGACTGTGAAAAATCAGTCTGCTTTTTTGTGTCAGGCTCACAGCGTATACTGTGCCCACTTGTCCAGTGCCACCACTCATATTATCTTGTTTAATAGTAGTGTAAGTGTACATTTTAAAAATAAAAAAACTATTTTTACTGTGAAACATCAGTCTGCTTTTTTGTGTCAGGCTCACAGCGTATACTGTGCCCACTTGTCCAGTGCCACCACTCATATTATCTTGTTTAATAGTAGTGTAAGTGTACATTTTAAAAATAAAAAAACTATTTTAAATTTGAAACATCAGTCTGCTTTTTTGTGTCAGGCTCACAGCGTATACTGTGCCCACTTGTCCAGTGCCACCACTCATATTATCTTGTTTAATAGTAGTGTAAGTGTACATTTAAAAAAAAAAACATTTTGACTGTGAAACATCAGTCTGGTTTTTTGTGTCAGGCTCACAGCGCATACTGTGCCCACTCACAGTAGCTTGCACGCATAGTAGCACTAATCGGAAAAAAAATGACAGGCAGAGGCAGGCCAACCCGCAGGGGCCATTGTGGTCGTGGTGCTGTGATTCCCTTTGGCCATAGAATAATGTCCAGTGTTAGGCCACGTACCATGAACACGCAAAGTTCTGATGAAATAGTTGACTTTATAACACAGAACACCCAATCTTCTACAGCTTCCGCTTGTAACCTTGACACACCATTCTCCTCCTCTAGCTTAGCTTCAGGCACCTCTCAACTTACCATTCACCCGCCTGCCACCACCACCGACACTAGCACCACAGCCGCCTCACTTGATCTGTCAGAGGAGTTATGTAAACCTCAGTGTGAAGCAATGAGTGATGCGCAACCATCATTGACAGAGGATGTAGATAAAGTGATGCGCAACCATCATTGACAGAGGATGTAGATAACTGTGATATGTCTCAGTCAGGCAGCATTACAGACATGGATGACGCACAGTGTGATGATGATGATGATGATGTTGTACCCGCCGTTGCTTCCGTTGTTGAGTTATCAGATACAAGTGAATGGGTTGATGATGACGATGCGTCTGTGGATGTCACATGGGCACCCGGTAGAAGAGAAGAAGAACAGGGGGAAAGTTCATATGGGGAGACAGAGAGGAGCAGGAGGAGGAGACAAGTTGGAAGCAGGCGGAGGTCGTCGCAAAGAGCTAGTGGCACAGTCAGACAGCATGCATCGGCACCAGGGGTCAGCCAGACAGCACGCCAATAAACGCATGCTGTTGCCACCACCAGAATGCCGTCATCGCAGAGCTCAGCAGTGTGGCATTTTTTTTTATGTGTCTGCCTCTGACAACAGCAATGTCATTTGCAACCTGTGCCAAAAGAAACTAAGTTGTGGGAAGTCCAACACCCACCTAGGTACAACTGCCTTGCGAAGGCACATGATCTCACATCACAAACACCTATGGGATGAACACATGAGGACAAGCAGCACACAAACTCAAAGCCGCCATCCTCCTCCTGGTCCAGCAACTTCAGCCACGTCAACCACTGCTGTGCTCCTTGCCCCCTCTCAACCATCCACCAATCCGTCTCTCTTCCGGAGCAGTTCCTGCTCATCTGCCCACAGTCAGGTGTCTGTCAAGGACATGTTCAAGCATAAGAAGCCAATGTCACCAAGTCACCCCCTTGCCCGGCGTCTGACAGCTGGCTTGTCTGAACTCTTAGCCCGCCAGCTTTTACCATACAAGCTGGTGAAGTATGAGGCGTTCAAAATATTTGTAGCTATTGGGACACCGCAGTGGAAGGTACCCGGACGAAATTTCTTTGCACAAAAGGCAATCCCCAACCTGTACCCGATTGTGCGAAAGGAAGTAATGGCATGTCTGGCACACAGTGTTGGGGCAAGGGTCCATCTGACAACTGATAGCTGGTCTGCAAAGCATGGTCAGGGCAGGTATATCACCTACACTGCGCATTGGGTAAACCTGCTGACGGCTGCCAAGCATGGAATGCCTGGCTCTGCAGAGGAGTTGGTGACACCGCCACGACTTGCCGGCAGGCCTGCTGCCACCTACTCTACTCCTCCTACTCCATCCTCTTCCATAACCTCCTCGGCGGAGTCCTCTTTTGCTGCTGCGTCTTGCTCCACATCAACGGCACCCCACCAGCTCCCCAGGTACTATTCCACATCCTGGATAAGGCAGTGTCACGCTGTCTTGGGGTTGACTTGCCTGAAAGCAGAGAGTCACACCGCAGCAGCACTCCTGTCCGCCCTAAACGCACAGGTGGATCAGTGGCTGACTCCGCACCAACTGGAGATCGGCAAAGTGGTTGCTGACAATGGAAGTAATTTGGTGGAGGCATTGAAATTGGGCAAGTTGACACATGTGCCGTGCATGGCACATGTGTGTAATCTGATTGTACAATGCTTTGTGCATAAGTACCCAGGCTTACAGGACATCCTGAAGCAGGCCAGGAAGGTGTGTGGCCATTTCAGGCATTCCTACGCGGCCATGGCGCACTTGTCAGATATCCAGCGGCGAAACAACCTGCCAGTGAGGCGATTGATTTGCGACAGCCCGACACGTTGGAATTCAACACTCCTAATGTTCGACCGCCTGCTCCAACAAGAAAAAGCCATTAACGAGTATTTGTATGACCGGGGTGCTAGGACAGCCTCTGGGGAGCTGGGAATTTTTTTGCCACGTTACTGGATGCTCATGCGCAATGCCTGTAGGCTCATGCGTCCTTTTGAGGAGATGACAAACCTAGTCAGTCGCACAAAAGGCACCATCAGTGACATCATACCATTTGTTTTCTTCCTGGAGCGTGCCCTGCGAGGAGTGCTGGATCAGGCCATAGATGAGCGTGAAGAGGAAGAGTTGTGGTCACCATCACCACCAGAAACAGCCTTATCAGCATCGTTTGCTGGACCTGCGGCAACGCAGGAAGAGGATTGTGAGGAAGAGGAGTCAGAGGAGGAATGTGGCTTTGAGGAGGAGGAGGAAGGCCAAGCACAACAGGCATCCCAGGGTGCTCGTTGTCACCTATCTGGTACCCGTGGTGTTGTACGTGGCTGGGGGGAAGAAGATACCTTCAGTGAGATCAGTGAGGACGAGGAACAGGAAATGAGTAGCTCGGCATCCAACCTTGTGCAAATGGGGTCTTTCATGCTGTTGTGCCTGTTGAGGGACACTTGTATAAAAAAGCTGAAGGAGAACGAACTGTACTGGGTGCCCACGCTACTAGACCCCTGGAATAAGCATAAAGTGCTTGAAATGTTACTGAATTCCAGCAAGTCGGAAAAGATGGAGCAGTTCAAAAATAAATTAAAAAGTATGCTTTACACAGAGTATAAGGGTGATTTCACAGCACAACGGGAATCTAACAGGGGAAGTGATGAAAGTAATACTCCTCCTCCCACGACCACGCCGTCAAGGACAGGATGCTTTACAGACGTGTTGTTGATGGAGGACATGCGGACCTTTTTAACTCCTATGCATCACCACAGCCCTTCGGGGTCCAGCCTCAGAGAACGACTCAACCAACAGGTATCAGACTACCTCGCCTTAACTGCAGATCTTGACGCTTTGAGGAGCGATGTACCCCTTGACTACTACTGGGTGAGCAGGCTTGACCTGTGGCCGGAGCTCTCCCAATTTGCCATAGAACTTCTGACCTGCCCCGCTTCAAGTGTCCTGTCGGAAAGGACCTTCTGTGCAGCAGGAGGAATTGTCACTGAGAAGCGAAGTCGCCTAGGTCAAAAAAGTCTCGATTACCTCACCTTTATTAAGATGAATGAGGGATGGATCCCGAAGGGACTGACATTGGGTGATACATTTGAGTAAAAAAGGCCTGATGAGATGAGCTGCCTTGGGCTAAAAATGGTCCACACGCTGCTGTATTTTATCTCCGAATGCAGGATGACTTGCGTGACTTATCCGCCACCAACTAGGGTTCAAGCCGCCATGTATTAGGGCACTTTATGCCAGGGAAACAAACATTAATTTTTCTGGCAGCTGCTACAGCAGCGTCTGCAGCAATAACTAATTTTTCAGGCATGTGTACATGCCAAATTTTTCTGGCCTCTGGTTCTGCACTGTGGCTTCAAAAATCAAACCAAAAAAAGGCACATAACAGGGATTAAACTGATAGGAATAGTACTACTTAACACACCACTCCTATCTGGTGGCACATTAGAATGCACGCGCAGTGCCCCAAATTTGAAGTAGGAGGACCGACCAAGCATCTTTTTCCATCTCCCGGTTCCTAAAATCATCTCAGGGTTCCTAAAATCGATGCCATGTCTGTACTCGATTGTGCAAAAGGAAGTAATGGCATATGAGGTCTTTCATGCTGTCATGCCTGTTGAGGGACCCTCGTATAAAATGGCTGAAGGAGAACGACCTGTACTGGGTGTCCATGCATCTTTTTCCATCTCCCGGTTCCTAAAATCATCTCCGGGTTAATAAAATCGATGCCATACCTGTACTCGATTGTGAAAAAGGAAGTAATGGCATATGGGGTCTTTCATGCTGTCGTGCCTGTTGAGGGACCATCGTATAAAAAGGCTGAAGGAGAACGACCTGTACTGGGTGTCCAAGCATCTTTTTCCATCTCTCGGTTCCTAAAATAATCTCCGGGTTCCTAAAATCGATGCCATATACACGTCCCCTGATAGGGGACGTAACAGGGATTAAACTGATAAGAATAGTACTAGTTAACACACCACTCCTATCTGGTGGCACATTAGATTGCACGCACAGTGCCCCAAATTGGAAGTAGGTGGACCTAGCATCTCATCTCTGTGTGATTCCTGTTCTTGTAGGACAGTTAATGGGTCAGTCATGTTGCACATCTCCTCAATGTGACAAATCTTCCTGGTTAGCTCGTAGTTCTCTTTTTCCCAGCTGCTGGCTCAGATCAGAGATTGTGAGTAAAACCTGCTCCTGCTGCCGGGTGATCTCACTCAGGACTCGCTTCTCTAGGTCTTCCAGCTGTTTCCTGATGTCCCTAATCAGGGCAGTCAGTCTCTCTGTTACACCAGCTGCTTTCTCTTGCACCCCTCCCCTGTGCTTCTGCAGACTCTGGACTCTTTTCTCAGTCTCCTCTCTCTTTGTGGTCAGTTTCTGCAGAACATTTCTCAGTTTCTTTTTCTTCTTCTCAGAAGCCTCATTCAGCAGCTCGACCTGGTGTCCCCTGTGCTCTCTGGCCAGGGACCAGGACACACAGATACAGGCAGCATCCTCAGTGCAGTAATATAATAGGAGCATCTTGTGGGTGGAGCATTTTCTGTTACCCCAGGAAGTGATTGCACACGCAGTGACATCAGTGAGGACAAGGAACGGGACATGGCTAGCTTGGTATCCAACCTTGTGCAAATGGGGAGTTTGCGATTGTGCAAATGGACTGTTTGCGGTTGTTTGCTGTGCGTTAAACGGGGAGTTTGATCTGTCACTGTGAAGCGGGCGTAACCCTTACACTACCTGAACGATACATTGTACCCGATGTTTTAAAGCACGTTATTCCAAACAATTTAGGAATTTTAGGTGATTTATGCCCTTTATGGATTAAAAACAGACTCTGCATCAACTATGTAATTTTCCATGGGAGTTTTGACATGGATCCCCCTCTGGCATGCCACAGTCCAGGTGTTAGTCCCCTTGAAACAACTTTTCCATCACTTTTGTGGCCAGAAAGAGTCCCTGTGGGTTTTAAAATTCGCCTGCCTATTGAAGTCAATGGTGGTTCACCCGGTTCGCCCATTTGCGAACTTTTGCGGAAGTTCGCGTTCGCTGTTCGAGAATGCAAAATTTTAGGTTAGCGACATCACTAATTTTAACTAGGTAGCTATTAAATAGTTATTAACTATTTAATAGCTATTGTACCTAGTTAAAATAAATACAAAGTTGCCTGTAAAATAAATATAAATCCTAAAATAGCTACAATGTAACTATTAGTTATATTGTAGCTATGTTAGGGTTTATTTTATAGGTAAGTATTTAGTTTTAAATAGGATTAATTTATTTAATGATAGTAAATTTATTTAAATTATATTTAAGTTAGGGGGTGTTAGGGTTAGGGTTAGACTTAGGTTTTTTTAACTTTATTATAGTAGCGGCGACGTTGGGGCCGGCAGATTAGGGGTTAATAATTGTAGGTAGGTGGCGGCGATGTTAGAGAGGGCAGATTAGGGGTTAATACAATTTATTATAGTGTTTGCGAGGCGGGAGTGCGGCGGTTTAGGGGTTAATACATTTATTATAGTGACGGTGATGTCCGGTCGGCAGATTAGGGGTTAATGAGTGTAGGTAGGTGGCGGCAACGTTGGGGGCAGCAGATTAGGGGGTACTAAATATAATGTAGGTGTCGGCGATGTTAGGGACAGCAGATTAGGGGTTCGTAGGGATAATGTAGGTGGCGGCGGTGCCCGGAGCGGCAGATTAGGGGTTAATAATATAATGTAGGTGTCAGCTATTGCGGGGGTGGCAGATTAGGGGTTAATAAGTGTATGGTTAGGGGTGTTTAGACTCGGCGTTCATGTTAGGGTGTTAGGTGTAGACTTAGAAAGTGTTTCCCCATAGGAAACAATGGGGCTGCGTTAGGAGCTGAACGCTGCTTTTTTGCAGGTGTTAGGTTTTTTTTCAGCCAGCTCAGCCCCATTGTTTCCTACGGGGATATCGTGCACAAGCACGTTTTTCCAGCTTACCGCTACCGTAAGCAATGCTGGTATTGAGGGTTGAAGTGGCGCTAAATTATGCTCAACGCTCACTTTTCAGAGCCTAACGCAGCCATTCAGACAACTCATAATACCAGCGTTGGCTTAAGGGTGTGCTGGAAATAAAAAGGAGCGTTAGCAAAGCAGGTCTTTACCGACAAAACTCTAAATCTAGGCGATCTAAATCTAGGCCAACATCTCTTTAGTGCGCACTACACTTTCAATGGTTATTGTGACCGAGCTAAATATCTCTCATATTACATTAAAAGTTATTTGTTGTGCTTGAGCTCAAGCCAAAACAGCGCTAAAAGAATTAGCACAACCTGAGACCTGAACTTAAGTGTTAGTGCTAAAATAAAAGTTTCACAAAACACATGTAAAACATATTTAAAAAAGTATTACGCTCATATATAGACACATTAATAAAAAATGTTTTATGTTAAAAAAAAGTTTAAAAATGGTTTAAAATGAATACCCACACTCATATATAGAGAGAGAGTCCATGTCAAGTGCACTCACTTCCTCAGTAAACATCCACCGGGGTGCATATGCAAAAAGTATTCAGTATTCAAAGTCAAGAAAACAATGCAGCACTCACCATTTTTTTTCAACAAATAAAAATCAGCTTTATTGAAAAAGTTAAAATTCCATATCCCAAATGTTTCGGGGTCTGTCTGACACCTTTCTCAATGGGTCAACATCCTACAAATTACGGTGTACTAAGCACATCCACCACACCCCTATTTATACCCAATTCTAAAACACTTCCTGTTTGCTGTATCCAATCATTCCAACCGCACACATCACACGTATTATGCGTGCGGTTGGCCGGATTGGATACAAAAACATAGGTTAGCGATATCATAAGCTGACAGCTGTACTTCAGTCAGCAGCAGTATCTGTCACAGAATTTCCACATGGTCATGTGATCATTACATGTCATGGGACAAATACGTATTTGTAAAAACACATAATGCAACCCCGACTCACATTAGCTAGCCCTTTATCTCTAAAAGTTATTCTCATTCTAAGATGTGCTTGGAATGGGGTAAATATATAAATTAGTAAGCTTATTGCAAAAACAAAACTAGAACATGTTTGTTTAATGTCAAATAAGATGCCAATAAATCATTTTGAGTGTTCTTTCAGCAATTGCTCTATTGTCTGGCTCATAACTTTTGGATGTTATAAAAAATATTACAAACAGTTGTTCATCTTTAAAAAGACTTGGCAAAACTTAATTAAATTGGCCTAGAAATATCTCTACTAGAAAAATGTATAAGTTCACATTTGAAACTCATTGTAATATTTCAGAGAAGCTTTAAGGCTTCTAGATTTAGAAGACAAGAACATTTTGTTCTTTCATGATTCAGATACAGCATACAATTTTAAACAACTCTCTAATTTACTCGTATTATTTTTTCTTCATTCTCTTGGAATCTTTATTTGAAAAAGCAGGAATGTAAGCTTAGGAGCCAGACCATTTTTAGTTTAGCACCCTGGCTAGCGCTTGCTGATTGGTGACTACATTTAAAACGTTTTCGTTCACGCACTAGCCCGATGCCTGCAAAAAAGGCAAACTTCGAATATTACAACCACGTTAACATAATCCCCAAAAGAAGTCAGTGGTGCAAGAAAAGTGAAGAAACCTAACACCCCACTCGCGTGCAAACTCGATCGCTAACCCGACATGAAATGTTTATATTTCACATTCCAATGTTCTTCACATAGCAGAATATGTTCTATTTATTCATAAATGATGTTTTTTGGTAAAATTTAAATATATATGTCTATATGATAAATTGTGGGGAAAACTGAAATATCACTCATATATGATATGTTTTATTAATAAGGAAATTCATTATCTCAAATTGTAAAAATGTAACTTCTGAAAACTTTTATTTAAATCTCCAAAGATTGAAATCTACTAATAAGATTACCTTCAAAATTTCCTGCCTAAACAGTTTATTTAGGGAACAACTAGATAACAGATCCCCCTGGGGTGAGGGAGACAGTAAGTCCAACAGATAAATGCAGTGCACTATGATGACAGGAACAAGCTAATTTTCACACTTGTGTATATAAATAAGAAATAGACACACAAATGAGATTTTAAATGAAATAACTTGTGTATATAATATTCATGTAGTTAATATACATCAGTACAGTATAAATGTACCAGTATATAACTCTAGGTTAACCATTTGATGCCAAGCACAGGATACTAAATATGAGATAACGTGCATGTATAATAACTGTATTTATAATGGTTGCTGAGCCAACATGCTGAATATAAGATGGTTGAAGAATTGTGTTTAGAATAAATTACGTTTATTACATATATCTGATGTACAAATGTATAGGCATAATACTACATAGGGGCTAGAGATTCTAAAATGACTAATACACACCTATGGGAAATAAATTATACTTAGACTAATAAAAGAAATAATTTTTTTACACTCAAATATCATTAAGGAATGTGCACAAATAAAACAATGTATCTATTTCAGGTAGTCCCTATACCTCAAATATATATATATACAGTATAATATTTCGTTAACACAGATCTCCACTTATACTTACATGGATATATATGTATATGATATAAATATAACTATAAAGTATGGAACAATATAAAGTCAAATAGCACCATTAAAATTTCCTGATTAATAACTATTAATCTAATATAACCACTGCCATATCTATACTATAATTGCGTTTGTAATGTCCGTCTCCGTTGGCAGTTGCACACGCATCCTCAACAGAATGTTGGCTGCGCACGCATCCAAAAGAATTCACTGCATCCAGGTGAATTCTGAAAATGGCAGGGTGGTGAAAGAATCTACCGAATGTGAATTTTTTCACCACCCTGCCATTTTCGGAAATCAACCGAGATGCAGTGAAGGCAAACGAAGCATTACAAAAAAAAAAAAACACCGCCCGCACGAAGTATAACAAAAAAAAAAATTAACCTCCCACATGAAGTATTAACATATACACCGCGAACCCACACATTGCAAAATAATAAAGTAATTAACCCCTTAATCCCTTAACTGTCAACCACCCACATCGCAATAAACCTAATTACCCTATTAACCGCTAAGCCGCAAAACCCCCACATTGCAAAAAACATAATTAACCTATTAACCCCTAAACCGCAAAATCCACACATCGCAATAAACCTAATTACCCTATTAACCCCTAAACCGCAAAACCCCCACATCGCAATAAACCTAATTACCCTATTAACCCCTAAACCGCAAAACCCCCACATCGCAAAAAACAAAATTAGCCTATTAACCCCTAAACCGCAAAACCCACACATCGCAATAAACCTATTTACCCTATTAACCCCTAAACCGCAAAAAAAACATAAGCTGCATCCACGTGGATACTTTCACCACCCTGCCATTTTCAGAATCCACCTGGATGGCAGAGTGGTGAAAGAATCCAACTGGATGCAGCTTATGCTGCATCCAGTTGGATTCTTTCACCACCCTGCCATTTTCGAATCCACCTGGATGCAACGTAAGCTGCACCCAGGTGGGTTCCAAAAATGGCAGGGTGGTTCCATCACCACAAAAGACTGCCCTTCCGAAAATGGTAGGGTTGTTCGGGGTTTCCGTCACGACAATAGACTGCCCTCTGGGCAGGCTTTTCCACTAGTTAATTATAATTTCTTAATTACCAGTTATAAATATAGCTTTCGAATACATCCTTGTAGAAATAACATAAATATGAAATTGTATGGGAATGTATATATATATATATAGAGAGAGAGAGAGAGAGAGAGAGAGAGAGAAGTGCACTCACAGGAACGAACAACTGGCTCAATAGCATTGTTAGCCTGTTCTATGGCGGTTTACCACCTGGGTGCAGCTTTTTAGCCCAGTAATGCTTTTCACAGAGTAGAACTTTCCTGTAGTATATCAGTCTGATCTCGCCTATTACGATCAGTCCAGCGCCGAAATACAAGGCAATTCCACTCTGAACAAGGAACACAGCAACCCCAGATGATCGTTTCGTCCTTCATTGGGCCTTGTAAGTGAGGTGTAGCCATATTACTTTAAGCACACTGAGCAAGGAGTCCATGTCTGGTTCCCCCTTTTTCCCATAGGGAGACTAAATACATACAGAGAGAAGTGCACTCACAGGAATGAACAACTGGCTCAATAGCATTGTTAGCCTGTTCTATGGCGATTTACCACCTGGGTGCAACTTTTTAGCCCAGTAATGCTTTTCACAGAGTAGAACTTTCCTGTAGTATATCAGTCTGATCCCGCATATTACGATCAGTCCAGCGCCGAAATACCAGGCAATTCCACTCTGAACAAGGAACACAGCAACCCCAGACGATCGTTTCAGCCTTCATTGGGCCTCGTCAGTGGAGAGAGAGAGAGAGAGAGAGAGAGAGAGAGAGAAGTGCACTCACAGGAACGAACAACTGGCTCAATAGCATTGTTAGCCTGTTCTATGGCGGTTTACCACCTGGGTGCAGCTTTTTAGCCCAGTAATGCTTTTCACAGAGTAGAACTTTCCTGTAGTATATCAGTCTGATCTCGCCTATTACGATCAGTCCAGCGCCGAAATACCAGGCAATTCCACTCTGAACAAGGAACACAGCAACCCCAGACGATCGTTTCAGCCTTCATTGGGCCTCGTCAGTGAGGTGTATTATTTTTATAATTATACTTTATTTATTAAGCGCCAACATATTCCGCAGTGCTGTCCATGGATACAAATTATTTAAATAAAACAATACAAGACTTGTAAGATACAGGACAAAATTTACAAACACATACAGGAGGGATTGAGGGCACTATTCCCATGGGAACTTACAATCTAGAAGAGTAGGAGGTTGAGAAACAGGAGGTGAGGACTGCAAGATTGAGAAGGATGTTAATACAGAGTTAGATGAGGGAAATGTTAGGTAGGTGAAATTAATTTATTATTGAGTTGGGTGGTAGGCTTCCCTGAACAGAAAAGTCTTCAGGGAGCATTTAAAGGAAGAAAGATTAGGGCAAAGCCTGACAGCTCGAGGGAGAGTGTTCCAGAGGGTAGGTGCTGCACGACAGAAGTCCTGCAGTCTAGCATGAGAGGAGGTGATAGTTGCGGATGCAAGGAGCAGGTCATTGTTGGATCTTAGTGGACGGGCTGGAGTATACTTGTGTATTAGAGAGGTGTAGCCATATTACTCTAAGCACACTGAGCAAGGAGTCCACGTCTAGTTGCCCCTTTTTCCCATAGGGAGACTAAATACATACAGAGAGAAGTGCACTCACAGGAATGAACAACTGGCTCAATAGCATTGTTAGCATGTTCTATGGCGATTTACCACCTGGGTGCAGCTTTTTAGCCCAGTAATGCTTTTCACAGAGTAGAACTTTCCTGTAGTATATCAGTCTGATCCGGCCTATTACAATCACTCCAGTGTCGAAATACCAGGGAATTCCACTCTGAACAAGGAACACAGCAACCCCAGACGATCGTCTCAGCCTTCATTGGGCCTCGTCAGTGAAGTGTAGCCATATTACTCTAAGCACACTGAGCAAGTTGTCCACGTCTGGTTGCCCCTTTTTCCCATAGGGAGACTAAATACATACAGAGAGAAGTGCACTCACAGGAACTAACAACTGGCTCAATAGCATTGTTAGCCTGTTCTATGGTGATTTACCACCTGGTTGCAGCTTTTTAGCCCAGTAATGCTTTTCACAGAGTAGAACTTTCCTGTAGTATATCAGTCTGATCCCGCCTATTGCGATCAATCCAGCACTGAAATACCAGGCAATTCCACTCTGAACAAGGAACACAGCAACCCCAGACGATCGTTTCGGCCTTCATTGGTCCTCGTCAGTGAGGTGTATCCATATTACTCTAAGCACATTGAGCAAGGAGTCCACGTCTGGTTACCCCTTTTTCCCATAGGGAGACTAAATACATACAGAGAGAAGTGCACTCACAGGAACGAAGAACTTGCTCAAAAGCATTGTTAGCCTGTTCTATGGCTATTTACCACCTGGGTGCAGCTTTTTAGCCCAGTAATGCTTTTCACAGAGTAGAACTTTCCTGTAGTATATCAGTCTGATCCCGCCTATTACTATCAGTCCAGCGCTGAAATACCAGGCAATTCCACTCTGAACAAGGAACACAGCAACCCCAGACGATCATTTCGTCCTTCATTGGGCCTCGTCAGTGAGATGTAGCCATATTACTCTAAGCACACTGAGCAAGGAGACCACGTCTGGTTGCCCCTATTTCCCATAGGGAGACTAAATACATACAGAGAGAAGTGCACTCACAGGAATGAACAACTGGCTCAATAGCATTGTTTGCCTGTTCTATGGCGATTTACCACCTGGGTGCAGTTTTTTAGCCTAGTAATGCTTTTCACAGAGTAGAACTTTCCTGTAGTATATCAGTCTGATCCCGCCTATTACGATCAGTCCAGCGCTGAAATACCAGGCAATTCCACTCTGAACAAGGAACACAGCAACCCCAGACGATCGTTTCGGCCTTCATTGGGCCTCGTCAGTGAGGTTTAGCCATATTACTCTAAGCACACTGAGCAAGGAGTCCACGTCTGGTTGCCCCTTTTTCCCATAGGGAGACTAAATACATACAGAGAGAAGTGCACTCACAGGAATGAACAACTGGCTCAATAGCATTGTTTGCCTGTTCTATGGCGATTTACCACCTGGGTGCAGCTTTTTAGCCCAGTAATGCTTTTCACAGAGTAGAACTTTCCTGTAGTATATCAGTCTGATCCCGCCTATTATGATCAGTCCAGCGCCGAAATACCAGACAATTCCACTCTGAACAAGGAACACAGCAACCCCAGACGATCGTTTCGGCCTTCATTGGGCCTCGTCAGTGAAGTGTAGCCATATTACTCTAAGCACACTGAGCAAGGAGTCCACGTCTGGTTGCCCCTTTTTTCCATAGGGAGACTAAATACATACAGAGAGAAGTGCACTCACAGGAACGAACAACTGGATCAATAGCATTGTTAGCCTGTTCTATGGCGATTTAACACCAAGGCTCAGCTTTTTAGCCCAGTAATGCTTTTCACAGAGTAGAACTTTCCCGTAGTATATCAGTCTGATCCGGCCTATTACGATCAGTCCAGCGCTGAAATACCAGGCAATTCCACTCTGAACAAGGAACACAGCAACCCCAGACGATCGTTTCGTCCTTCATTGGACCTCATCAGTGAGGTGTAGCCATTTTACTCAAAGCACACTGAGCAAGGAGTCCACATCTGGTTGCCCCTTTTCCCATAGGGAGACTAAATACATACAGAGAGAAGTGCACTCACAGGAATGAACAACTGGCTCAATAGCATTGGTAGCCTGTTCTATGGCGATTTACCACCTGGGTGCCTCTTTTTAGCCCAGTAATGGTTTTCACAGAGTAGAACTTTCCTGTAGTATATTGGTCTGATCCCGCCTATTACGATCAGTCCAGCGCCAAAATACCAGGGAATTCCTCTCTGAACAAGGAACACAGCAATCCCAGACGATCATTTCGGCCTTCATTGGGCCTCGTCAGTACTGTGCAAAAGTCTTAGGCCACCATTAGCTGTGATGTTTTAGCAAAGTTTTAATGACCATCCATATTTTTTTTCTCTGTCTCTTTATTAAGATACAAACAGAAAATGAAGGAAATATGTACAAAAATTTAAAAAAAAACACACAATTTTCAGAACAAAATCGCTTCTTCTGGCAAAAGTCAGTACTAGGTGTGACCTTCCTTGGCACTAAGCACATCTTGAACTCCTTTGGGGAGACTGTCCTGAAGTTTTCTTAAGTAATCTTCTAGTATATTATATGAAGCTTCTTTCAGCACTTCCCAGAGTTTTTCCTTAGATTTAGGTTGTCTTTTATTTCTTTCTCTGACCAGGTGATCCCATACCGCCTCTATAATATTCAGGTATGGACTTTGTGGAGGCCAGTCCATGACTGTCAGTGTTTTATCAGCTGTTTTTCTCTCCAAGTATGATTTCACTGAATTAGCAGTGTGCTTGGGATCGTTGTCATGCTGAAAAATAAAACCATTCCCAATCAGGTGCTTTCCAAAAGGAATGGCATGATGAATTAAAACCTGCCTGTACTTTTCAGCATTCATGAATCGGACAATATCGACAACACCACTGGCAGAAATCCACCATGTTTTACTGAAAGCCGCAAGCACTTATTGTTCAATCTCTCTTCAACACTTCTCACATATTGTCGACGATTGAACCCAAAAATTTCGAACTTGGATTTGTAACTCCATAATACTATTTTCCACTGATTTTCATTGCAATCTTTGTAAGCTTTAGCATATCTTAGCCTTTTCACCCTGTTCCCCTTCCAAAAAAGTGGTTTCTTGGCTGCTACCCTTCCACAAAGACTATTCCTGATCAAGCTTCTTCAGACTGTAGAAGGGTCAACTTGGCATCCCAATGAAGCTGCCATATGCAGAGCCAGGTCCTTGCTGGACTTCTTCCGGTCTCTCATAGAAGAAATTTTGAGAAACTTCTCAACAGATTTTCAAAGTTTCCTTCCAGTCCTTTTTTTTCCTTGACCTCTCCTGATTCTTCAAATATATTTAGAAAAACTTGAATACCACATCTTAAGTATCACATTTGTTGGCTGATTTCCCTTTAAGTGGCCTTGCTGCTGCAAAACTATGATTTAATGTCTGTCAAATTATGTGATCTTTGGCATTTTTAATGGAATGATGTGGTTGAAAGTTGGTTTTATTAGCAAGCTTTCAATGAATTAAACTCATACCACATGTGTATGTAATTCTCAAGCATGTCTTGCACAAACCTGGTGTAATAGACTTTTTCACAGCAGTAATTTTGACATGAAATAGTAGGACAAATATAGGTGTTAGCAATGACATTAATTCGGGTTCCATTCCATTTAGGTTTACAAAAGCCAGGTTCCTGCTATTGCTCAAGTGTAAGGGAAAGTCACACTAAATACTTGCCACTTTAGCTTATAGAAGTTGTGTTTTCATGATTTTTTTCAGTTTTTTAATACTGCATACAAATATCATGTATTTTCTGGTTGTATTCTAATAAAGAGACTGAGAAATAATTATTTATGGTCATTATATCATTGCTAAAACAACAAGTCTAATGTTTGCCTAAGACTTTTGCATATATATATATATATATATATATATATTTATATATATATATATATGTTGTGTATGTTTGTGAGTAATATATATATATATATATATATATACTGTATATATATATATATATATATATATATATATTTATTTATTTATTTATTTTTTCAAATATAGAGGTATAAACATATCTAACGTTAAGAGGATGTACAGGTAGCCCTCAGTTTACGCCGGGGTTAGGTTCCGGGAGGAATGGTTGTAAATCGAAACCATTGAAAATTGAAACCCAGTTTATAATGTAAGTCAATGGGAAGTGAGGGAGTTAGGTTCCAGGCCCCTCTCAAAATTGTCATAAGTAACACCTAATACATTATTTTTAAAGCTTTGAAATGAAGACTTTAAATGCTAAACAGCATTATCAACAGTATCAAATAATCACACAACACAGAATAAACACAAATAAAACACATATAATTAAACTAAGTTAAATGAACAAAAACATTTGCTAAAACAGCATTATAACCTAATAAAATAATTACACAACACAGAAAATATAATCAAACTAAGTTTAATGAACTAAAACATTTGCTAACAGCACTTAATAAAATAATTACACAACAGACTGCATCATCATCAAACTAAGTTTAATGAACAAAAACATTTGCTAACAGCACCTAATAAAATAATTACACAACAGACTGCATCATCATCAAACTAAGTTTAATGAACAAAAACGTTTTTTACTTGCATTTTTCTGCAAACAGTTCTCTGCATTGTTAGCATGTTAGATAATATTGGGTCTGCACCTATTCTATGCATTTCAATCTGCAGTGATTAATAGGCAGTTAGGCACCCTCACCTCAAGCTGCTGGACAGGAAGATAATAGGGAAGTGCCTGCTAGATCTTGTTGCTCGATAAGTCTGGTCTGATCTGTGTACGCAGATCAATTTCAGGCTGTAAAGCTTGCTTAACTTTGCTGAAAAACAAGCGGACAGCTCCACCTACTGGCTATTTTAATTAGTGCAATGTTTTTCAATGCATTTCAATAGCAGTCACATGACTAAAATAAAAGGTTGCTATTCTGAAACGGCGCAAATTGAACCGGCGTAAACCGAGGGCCACGTATATATATATATATATATATATATATAAATGAAAAAAATTGTAAGTGGTGTACCAGCTCAACCCAATCAAATATATATATATAGATTAACCCTAGATATGTAAATTAATATATCTTGGGGTGCCCGGGGGCATAGAAAAAATGGATATACTATAATGTATGGGAAAAAAAGGGGGGATAGAAAAAGAGAAGAAAGAAAAAAGTATGCCCTATTCCAGCACTAATCATGAAAAAATTTAGTATAAAGTCATTAAAGCTGGATGTGAGAGCTACCAGTCTAGGGGATATATAAGCCCCTCTCCTATAGACATAAACCTGCTAGTCATTGATGTACAAAAAAGACATTAAATGTATTAGTCAAAAATGCATATAAATATTTAAAAATGAGTAAAAAATGCCTAAATTTAATAAAGTACCTATCTACCAATGGCCATTGGGAAGAAACTTGTATTCATGGATAGAGCTCAAATAATAGTTACTCAAAACATCGTAATTGAGCATAATATAGTTCATACAGTGATCCTAGGATTTAGGATTGTGGCCCATAAACTCCATTGCATGGCATATGTTAGCATGAACTGCTATTTTTTATCAACATTTCTCCATAAATGAATGCTTTAAATGTATGGTCTAACTGCATTACTTGGAGACTAGTGTGGTGTTAATCCTGCATGTCCCCCCTTTTGTTTTTTCTATACATTATAGTATATATATATATATAATATATATATTTATATATATTTATATCGATTACATAGTCCATATAACTGTTTACCCAATTCTTCATTATCATTATAAGGTCAATAAGTGCTTGAAATAGTCACCTTATTAAAATATCTTAGATATTAACCCCTAAAGTATAGAGAAATAAAGAATTTATTTTATCTAAAATAAACTCCTCACACAGTGCTAAGCCACCCAAAGTCCAAACTTTAATATTGCCCCACTATATTTTAACCTTAAAGGGACAGTTTACTCAAAAACGTTCTCCCCTTTAATTTGTTCCCAATGATCCACTTTACCTGCTGAAGTGTATTCAATTGTTTACAAGTATTTCCTTTACCCTTATATCAGCATTTAAAATAGTTGATTTAGCCTGTGGTATTCCCACCTCTTCTGGGGCGCGATCCGATATACGGCGCAGGTTTCGGCGCAAGCATGGATGCTAAAGTGCCGTAAGTCTGACAAACTAGCGATGTCCAGAAATTTGCGTAAGTACAAATTTCTGGAGTCGCCAGTGACTTACGGCACTTTAGAAACTGCCGCCGCATAAAAAAACTGACTAAGTTATAAAATCACCCGTCACTGTCTAACACGCCTCCCAAACATAGCCCGACATACCGCTCTATCCGCAATCCCCCTCTCCTAATAATAAATATATTAACCCCTAAACCGCCGCTCCCAGACCCCGCCGCCAGCTACATTAACTATATTACCCCCTAATATGATCCCCCTACACCGCCGCCAGCTACATTAAATGTTTTACCCCCTAATGTGAGCCCCCTACCTCGCCGCCACCTACATTAACTATATTACCCCCTAATATGATCCCCTACACCGCCGCCACCTATTTAAACTATATTACCCCCAAATATGATCCCCCTACACCGCCGCCACCTATTTAAACTATATTACACCCTAATATGATCCCCCTACACCGCTGCCACCTATTTAAACTATATTAACCCCTAATATGATCCCCCTACACCGCCACCACCTATTTAAACTATATTAACCCCTAATGTGAGCACCCTACACCGCCGCCACCTATTTAAACTATATGAACCCCTAATATGATGCCCCTACACCGCCGCCACGAATTTAAACTATATTAACCCCTAATCTGACCCCCTTACACTGCCGCCACCTATATTAAAATTATTAAACCCTAATCTAATCCCCCTATACCGCCGCCACCTATATTAAATTTATTAACCCCTAAAATACTAAAATTTCCCTACCACTAAACCTAAGTAAAACCCTACAAATAGCCATGAAAAGTGCTTTTTGCGTGGCATTGCCCCAAAGTAACCAGCTCTATTACCAGCCCTTAAAAGCGCCTTTTGCGGGGCATTGCCCCAAAGTAATCAGCTCTTTTACCAGCCCTTAAAAGGGCCTTTTGCGGGGCATTGTCACAAAGTAATCAGCTCTTTTACCTGTAATCTAATCTCCCTACACCGCCGCCACCTATATTCAATATATTAACCCCTAATCTGACCCCCCTACAACGCCGCCATCTATAATAAATGTATTACCCCCTAATCTAATCCCCCTACACCGCCACCACCTATAATAAATGTATTACCCCCTAAAATACTAAAATGTCCCTACCCTAAAGTAAATTACAAATAGCCCTGAAAAGGGCCTTTTATGGGGCATTGCCCCAAAGTAACCAGCTCTATTACCAGCCCTTAAAAGGGCCTTTTGCGGGGCATTGTCACAAAGTAATCAGCTCTTTTACCTGTAATCTGACCCCCCTACACCGCCGCCACCTATATAAAATATATTAACCCCTAATCTGACCCCCCTACACCGCCGCCACCTATATTAACCCTAATGATATTAGGGTTAATATAGTTAATATAGTTATTATATTATATATATTAACTATATTAACCCTATCTAACTCTAACACCCCTAACTTAATTATTATTAAAATATATCTAAATAATATTAATAATATTAACTAAATTATTCCTATTTAAAACTAAATACTTACCTATAAAATAAATCCTAAGATAGCTACAATATAATTAATAATTACATTGTAGATATTTTAGGGTTTATATTTATTTTACAGGTAACTTGGCATTTATTTTAACTAGGTACAATAGCTATTAAATAGTTAATAACTATTTAATAGCTATAAAATAATTACCAATTTACCTGTAAAATAAATCCTAACCTAAGTTACAAATACACCTACACTACTATACTATCAATAAATTAAATAAACTACAAATATCTAAACTAAAATACAATTAAATACACTAAACTAAATTACAAAAAAAACAAAAACACTAAATTACAAAAAATAAAAAAAGATTACAAGAATTTTAAGCTAATTACACCTATTCTAAGCCCCCTAATAAAATAACAAAGCCCCCCAAAATAAAAAAAAATCCCTACCCTAATCTAAATTACAAAAGTAATCAGCTCTATTACCTGCCCTTAAAAGGGCCTTTTGTGGGGTATTGCCCCAAAGTAATCAGCTCTTTTACCTGTAAAAAAAAGAACAACCCCCTGCCCCCACATTACAACCCACCACCTACTGTAATTCTATTGGCTATTCTAATCAGCCAATAGAATTACAGTAGATCTTACTTTATTGGCTATTCAAATCAGCCAATAGAATTAAAGTAGCTCGCATCCGATTGGCTGATTTGAATTTGAAGGCTCAAATCAGCCAATAGGAATTCAAGGGACGCCATTTTTAATCGCATACCTTGAATTCCTATTCAGTGTACGGCGGCGATCGTATGAAGAGAATCCTCCACGCTCCGGCTCCGGTCTTCAGTTCCAGCATCGCCGATCTTCAGTTCCAGCATCGCCGGTCTTCAGTTCCAGATGGACAGTCTTCAGCTCCGCGGTCATCGGTCTTCAACTCCTCCGCTCCACGCCGTCTGGATCCTGGAAGAAGAAGAGGTCGCCGCCTGGAAGAAGACTTCTCCAGATGGAACAGGACCTTCTCCGTCGGTCTTCAGGACAGGTAAGGAGCACTTGGGGGTTAGACTTAGGGTTTTTTAAGGGGGGATTGGGTGGGTTAGAGTAGGGTTATGTGGGTGGTGGGTTGTAATGGGGGGGTTGTTCTTTTTTTTTACAGGTAAAAGAGCTGATTACTTTGGGGCAATGCCCCACAAAAGGCCCTTTTAAGGGCTGGTAATAGAGCTGATTACTTTTATAATTTTTTATTTTGGGGGGCTTTGTTATTTTATTAGGGGGCTTAGAATAGGTGTAATTAGCTTAAAATTCTTGTAATCTGTTTTTATTTTTTGTAATTTAGTGTTTGTTTTTGTAATTTAGTTTAGTGTATTTAATTGTATTTTAGTTTAGATATTTGTAGTTTATTTAATTTATTGATAGTGTAGGTGTATTTGTAACTTAGGTTAGGATTTATTTTACAGGTAAATTGGTAATTATTTTAACTAGGTAGCTATTAAATAGTTATTAACTATTTAATAGCTATTGTACCTAGTTAAAATAAATACCAACTTACCTGTAAAATAAATATAAACCCTAAAATAGCTACAATGTAATTATTAATTATATTGTAGCTATCTTAGGGTTTATTTTATAGGTAAGTATTTAGATTTAAATAGGAATATTTTAGTTTATAAATGAATTAGATTAATTTAATATAAATTTAGTTAGGGGTGTTAGGGTTAGATAGAGTTAATATAGTTAATATAAATACTATAATAACTATATTAGCTATATTAACCCTAATATAATTAGGGTTAATATAGTTAATATAGGTGGCGGCGGTGTAGGGGGGCAGATTAGGGGTTAATACATTAAGATAGGTGGCGGCGGTGTAGGGGGATTAGATTAGGGGTCAATATATTTTATATAGGTGGCAGCAGTGTGATGGGGATTAGATTAGGGGGTAATACATTTATTATAGGTGGCGGCGGTGTAGGGGGATTAGATTACAGGTAAAAGAGCTGATTACTTTGTGACAATGCCCCGCAAAAAGCCCTTTTAAGAGCTGGTAATAGAGCTGGTTACTTTGGGGCAATGCCCCGCAAAAGGCCCTTTTAAGGGCTGGTAATAGAGCTGGTTACTTTGGGGCCATGCCACGCAAAAAGCCCTTTTCAGGGCTATTTCTAATTTAGTTTAAGGTAGGGATACTTTAGTATTTTAGGGGGTAATACATTTATTATAGGTGGCGGAGGTGTAGGGGGATTAGATTAGGGGTTAATACATTTAATATAGGTGATGGCGGTGTAGGGGGATTAGATTAGGGGCTAATACATTTAATATAGGTGGTGGCAGTGTAGGGGGATTAGATTAGGGGTTAATACATTTAATATAGGTGACGGCGGTGTAGGGCGATTAAATTAGGGGTTAATAAATTTAATATAGGTGGCAGCGGTGTAGGGGGATTAGATTAGGGGGTAATATAGTTAAAATAGGTGGCAGCGGGGTAAGGGGCTCACATTAGGGGGTAATAATTTTAATATAGATGGCGGCGGTGTAGGGGGATTACATTAGGGGTTAATCATTTTAATGTAGGTGGCGGCGGTGTAGGGGGATCACATTAGGGGGTTAGACATTTAATGTAGGTGGCAGCGGGGTACGGGAGCGGCGGTTTAAGGGTTAAACACTTTATTAGGGATGCGGCGTGGAATTGTGGTTGACAGGTAGATAGACATTGCGCATGCATTAGGTGTAAGGTTTTATTTTGCAGCCAGTTTAGGGAGCTACGGGGCTCCAATAATCAGCGCAAGGCTTACTACGCCTGCAATTTGTGACGAGGTGAAAATGGAGTAAGATTTCCCCATTTTGCCACGTAAGTCCTTACGCTGTATATTGGATACCAAACTGCGCTGGTTTGGTATACCTGTCTATGGGCCAAAAAACTACGGCCGAAGGCAGAAATATACGAGCGTAACTTCTATGTTACGCCGTATATAGGATACCAAACCAGCACAATATTTGGCGTCGCCGGCTCTTGCGGGTGACGATTTATATCGGATCACGGCCCTGAAATGTTCTGGCCTTAGGTCCAATCTAGATAAGCTGTGTAAACACAACCAGCAAAATAAATTACACTCCCAGTGGGGTATAGAAGAGATAAGGTAGTAAAATGTTAATTTTCCATTGTCCTCTCCAAGTATTGGTCTTTGGTTTACAGAAAGATATATGATTAAAAAAGCATGTATATTTACACAATATGATAAAGTAATGATATCTGAATATACTTACGAGCTCAACCCATTTTATTAGGTTGTGGCTTCAAAATAAGTAATTTCATATACACAAATAAACTTAAAAAGCAAATTCTCATACATTTTATACTCTGCAGTTGGTAAAATTTATAAAGTGTTCTAAGACAATACGTATTTGCTAAAAAAGGTTGGATGGTTGATGTACTGAACTTATATAAGAATTTTTTGGTTAGATTGTTAAACTGTATTTCCTGGAAATGCTATTAATCTGTTTAAGTTTAGTTAAGATTTTAATTGTAATATTTGGCTTATGTTCACTATCTACGCATTGTTAAGTAAGCCATATTGTGTATTTGGGTAATGCTACTGGCTTATTGTGAATTGTTCTAGTGAATCTCAACTACACCTGTCAGAACTTTTCATAAACATCTCAATATGATATGTATACATATGTATTTATCTGTGTATATGTCTGTAAATGCATTCATACACATATAAAAACATAAATACATCTGTACACACACACACACCATATACAGGGGTTGAAAAAGTTGCCCAAGAACTTGTGGTCCCATGAAATTTCTAAATGGTCTTATTTTTTAACTTCATATTTTTGCTTTGCGGAATGTGTAAAATTGAAATTTCATGATACACACTTGTATTATTGCAAAAAAGGAGAGAAAGTGATGGCACTACTTAATATAAAGTTAAGTTGGGATAGGCCTAGAATAGTCCAAAATTGGCCTTATACACAATGTGAATAGCCCCAAGGTACTGTGTATTAACAGACACTTTTACAAATACAACTATGAATTAGCAAAAGGGATCGAAATCTCCAGGGATTGTACACATAGATAGCACTCAGATTCCCAGATAGGTAGAATAATCGACTAAGTTACAAGATGGCGGATGTATAGGATAAATTAAAACATAACTTTTATTGGACTTTAAAAATAATGGAAAAACAATACAATTAAAAACCCAGGAATGTGTCAAATTAAATCGAAGTTACAGGTAGACTTCAAATAACCGGATTGCTGATAAATAAACACTCTGAATTTCAAAATTATGAATTAGTCTCATAAAAGTTAGATCCAGGATGGGCTGTTAATCCCAGGTCGTGTGACTAATTCTACTGTATTAATCACCTGAAGTTATCAGAGTGAAAAAAATCAGGCACTACTATTGGGCAACGATGTTGAGGAAAAAATTATTATAATGTATCACATATAATTATTAGTTGTGTGTATAATAGTGATATAATGTGATGTACCACGTATAATATATAGATGGTTATGGTATATTGTGGTATACACACAAGCTACCTACTTCACTTGATGCTCTAATGAGATTGGTAACACAAATAGACCGAAGGTTAAGAGAAAGGAGGTCAGAAAGGTACCACAGTGACCAACCTATAAGGTCTCAGTATTCTTCCACCATACAACAACCTAGCACAAAGATGTCAGCAGAACCGATGGAGGTAGGTTTAGCCAGAGGGCCTTTAACACCTGAAGAACGGATCCGCCAACGCACAAATCTGTTATGTATGTATTGTGCTAAAACAAATCACACTGTGAAGGATTGTCCATTACTGCAAAAAATGTAAGTTTCATAAACTTCTTTCACTTCACTTCTTCTTTCACTTCAGTCTGTCAATAAACCTCTTACTTACTGTGTACTTTCTTTATATTTGCAGTGGGATCAGCACAAGCTTTGCGTGTGAAGCCATCCTGGATACCGGAGCCTATCGAATTTTCATTGATAGTGACCTTGTAAAATATAATAAAATTCCTAGTGTGTTAAAGCATAAACCGATTGTTGTTAAAGTTATTGATGGTTCATCCATCGCTACTGGTCCCATTTGTCACCAAACAATTCCACTGAGGGTATACACACCTACTGGCCATGTAGAGTACATTGAGTTTGACATACTACCTTCACCTCTCTTTCCCATAGTGTTAGGTATTACTTGGATGAGGAAACATCTGCCTTCCATTGATTGGAAAACTTTAAAAGTCACCCTCGACTCACCTGATTGTTTGCAGTTGTGTTATCCATCTCAGACTCTCTTGGAAACTACACAAGAGAGTAACCAACTCCCTGAGGAATATACTGATTTCTCAGACGTATTCAGTAAATTGGAAGCAGAGACGCTCCCTCCCCATCGCGTTTACGACTGCCCCATCGAGATCAAACCTGGTTCGAATATTCCATTTGGGCACCTTTACCCTTTGAGCTAACCAGAACTTGAACACCTTAAAACTTACTTGGAAGATAATCTGCAGAAGGGTTTCATCCGTCCCTCAACCTCTTCAGCAGGAGCTGGGATGTTTTTTGCGAAAAATAAGGATGGTTCTCTACGGCCAATTATTGACTACCGAGAACAAAACAAGAGGACCATAAAAAATTCGTACCCACTGCCCTTAATTCCTGAACTCATAGAGAGACTCCGGGGAGCAACCATCTACACCAAGCTGGACTTAAGAGGAGCATACAATCTTGTCCTAATAAGAAAGGGTGATGAATGGTTGATCGCATTCAGGACCAGGTATGGCCTATACGAATACCTGGTCATGCCTTTTGGGTTATGCAATGCCCCGGCAACCTTTTAGTACTTCATTAATGAAGTTTTCAGAGATCTATTGGATGTGTGTCTAGTCATCTACCTTGATGATATACTCATATACTCCAAAATGTTTCAGGAACATGTCACACATGTGCGCAAGGTTCTCACTAGATTAAGGGATCACCGATTGTATGCAAAAATGGAGAAATGAGAATTCCATACCAAAGAGATATCTTTCCTGGGTTATCATATCACTGCTGAAATTCAGAAAGGGTTGATGGCACCACTCATAGATTTTACACTGGGTCTTTAACCGTTCTATAATAAGCTCAATGGCCTTAATATTCTACAGTTAATGTGGTTAGGTGCTATGTATCAACAAAGTTACATTCCAAATATGTTAGTTAGAGAAACTAACAGAAAAAGATACTATATAAGCACTCAAATGACCCTAAATTATCATATCACCCCAACTGGATTCAGCATGCAAAATAACAAAGTGGAGATGGTAAGGGATTGGCCTCAACCAAAAACCAGAAAAGATCTACAAAAGATTTCTCGGATTCTCCAATTACTATCGGCAATTTATTAGGGGATTCTCAAAACTCACCAAACCTCTGACACAATTAACAAGTGCGTCCTCACAATTTCGTTGGAGCACGGAAGCCACAAACGCATTCGAACTCCTCAAGTCCAAATTTACCACTGCTCCTATATTACGATTTCCGGACCCAAGGTTGCAATACATTCTAGAAGTGGACTCCTCTGATTATGCTTTAGGTGCCATACTCTCCCAAAAGACCTCTTTAACTGAACCCATGCACCCCATTGCCTTCTTCTCAAAAGTATTAAGTTCTTCTGAAATTAATTATCCCATCGGGGAAAAAGAACTCCTGGCAATTAAGAGAGCCTTAGAACATTGGAGGCATTTGCTCGAAGGAACCACACTGCCCATCATAATTTACGCAGATCACAAAAACCTGGAATTCCTCCAACCGAATAAAATCCTATCCTCCAGACAGGTCCGCTGGAGTTTGTTCTTCACACGCTTCAATTTCCATTCATTGTATACAGACCTTCCAGTAAGAATTGGAAAGCGGATGCTCTCTCCAGAAAAGATCCCAGACCCGTTTACCCATCCTCATGCACGTCCATCATTCCTCCCGAGAGGTTTGTTGCTTTAACATCCTACATGCTAAAGGACCTTAAAAAGTCGTTGACACTCGACAAAGAACTAACACTTTCCCAACTTGAACGTGGGACTGATGGTCTATTATATTACGGAGACAAACTCTATATTCCTGCCGATTTACAACAACAATTCCTGAAAGCACATCACAACTCCCCTTTGACTGGGGATCCAGGGGTAAGAAGAACACTTGAACATATTTCAAGAGACTACTGGTGGCTATCCATGTGTAAACAGATAAAAGATTACATCAAGACCTGTACCCTATGCACCACATCTAAAACTCAGAAAATACCAGCATATGGATTTCTGATGCCGTTGCCTATCCCAACTCGACCTTGGCATCATTTATCACTTGACTTCATTGTGGAGTTACCAGATTATTTCAAAATGAATACCATCCTAGTTGTCATTGATATCATGACTAAAATGGCACACTTCATACCCTACCATAAACTTTCCACATCCTCTGAAACTGCCCAACTCTTCCTAGATAACATAGTACGACTCCATGGACTTCCAAAGATTTTAACTTCTGATCGAGGTACTCAATTTACCTCCCGTTTCTGGAAAGCCCTTTGTGATCAGTTACAGATTGATCATCAACTATCAACCTCCTTCCACCCACAGACCAACGGTCAAGCCGAACATCTCAATCAATGGCTAGAACAGTATCTGAGGTGTTATTGTTCATTCCACCAAAGCGAATGGTTCCAGTATCTACCGATGGCAGAATTCGCATAAAACGACTTCTTTCCATCCCATTTCTTATCCAACTCTCTGCTCTACCCATAATCAACAGACTGATTGTCCACAAGCCAATGATGTCACTGGGAACATGCAGAAGATTTTTAGTCAATTAAAGGAGAACATCAATGAAGCCCAACAAAAACAGAAGCATTATTACGACCTATGAAGACGTCCAGCACCTAATTATGCTGTTGGCGATTTGGTCTGGTTGTCTACAAAACACTGTAAGCTCCATATACCCAGCAAAAGTTGGCAGGACTTTTCCTTGGACCAATCCCCATCCGGAAGATTATTAATTCAAACGTAGTTTCTCTACAACTACCTGACTCCATGAAAATACACTCTACCTTTCATGTTTCGCTTTTGAAACCTTACACTGCGACAAGGGGTTAGATTCCCATTCTACCATCTAGCAATTCAATTATCGACGCCGATGAATATGAGGTAGATACTCTCATTGATTCCCGTATGTACAGGGGACAATTACAGTACTTGGTAAGATGGAAAGGCTATTCTTCTGAGGAAGACACATGGGAACCAAGCTGTAACATACATGCTAAAAGTAAAACAAGGAGGGGGTGAGCACTGAAAAAACTTAATAGGCTAAAAATAGTAATAGCTAAAGTAAAAGATTCACAATTTATTAAAGTACATATAAGGAGGGAGTGAGCGAGCGCTAAAATAGCTCAATAAGCTAAAAATGAGATAAAGCTTATATCTATAGTAAAAGATTCACAATTTAAAAAATGCATACAAACATGAATGAGTCTAAATCATAGAATTAGAATAAAATACCTATCGCTAACATGGATACATGGTATATCTAAAATGAAGATATAACAATATTGTAAATAAAACAATGATAAAACAAATCAAATGCAGAATCCGAGGGATCCTCTATGAACTAAGTAGGAGATCCCTTGCCTAGTACAGATACAGGTGCATATATCAACACAGTTAAAATTATATAAATGGTGTACAGGTACCAAACAGTTAAAAATAGTGAGTGAAAAAAATGTGAATAAAAATAATATTAATAGCAATGTCCAGTTTCTAAAATATCCAAAAAATGCAAAAATACAAATAGTTCCAAATATGAGTGATAGTTCAAAGTGCGAGTGAAAGTTCAAACAGTGACCAAATGTGATCCAACTGTGATATATCAACAATCCATAGAATCCAATAGTGGTAAAACAGAAAAAAAGAGAAAAATTATATGCAATGTGATCCAAAGATGAGTACAAAATCGATCCAAAAATAAGATACAAATTGTGATCCAAAAATAAAATCCAAACTATTTGTAAACTCCAAAATTTTAGTATCAAATATATAGTTGATGAAAACAAGAGAACAAAAAAAAAAAAAAAAAAAAAACCTAGTACAAAAATAGAAAAAGGTCCAAACCTGTGAAAAAACAAAAACAAGCAATAGTGCAATAAAGTTTTTACACTTTAAAATATAAGCTCACCAGTATGTCTGTGTCAACGTGTTTCGGCCTGTATTAAGGCCTTTCTCAAGACTATCTATCTATAGTCTTGAGAAAGATAGTCTTGAGAAAGGGATATGATTTTGCAAACTTAAATGGCCATAATAGTAAAAAAATTGTATGTTCTAATTTGTTATAGCATGTCATTTTAAGACTATCGACCCTGCACTAAATAAATCCGCAGAGGTTAAAACACAGTAGAAGTACTGCTCAGGACCTGCAGAGCACTGCTGGTCCTGAGTGGAAACTGCCCCTGATCTGCAGCGCTAGTCCCACGACTCCGCTGTATAAGTAGTGTTGCTGATTAGATCAGTGGCAGTTTCCGCTCTGGACCAGTAGTGCTCTGCGGGTCTTGAGTGGTACGTCTATTACGTGTAATTCCTTTATGGGGGTTAAACACATAGTAGTGCGGGGTTGATAGTCTGAAGATAACACTCAAAATAATTAGGCCATGTAATTGTTTGACTATTATGACCTTTTAATTAATTTTTGTCTGTTAAGGGAACATGCACAAAATTCCCCCTAATGTGTTAGATATATGGAATCAATAGTGCAATAATATAATGATCTATCTGTTAACCCCAGTTAAAATGAATCTTCAGAACAGCAATGTAATACTGGAACCTAGACAAACACATTTGGTGAGCCAATGACGAGAGGTATACATGTGTAACCACCAATCACCAGCTACTTCCTAGTAGTGTATTGCTGCTCCTGAGCTTAGATATGCTTTTCAACAAAGGATAAAAAAGGAAATTTGATAACCAAAGTCAATTGAAAAGATTCTTAAAATGACATGCTCTTTCTGAACCATGATAGTTTAATTTTGACTTTTGTGATTTTCCGTCATTTCTGACGTAGGAAGAGGCTTGGGACGACTGGGGGAAGCTGGAGCGGCTGTCAAGTTTAAAAGGTAAGTATTTTTTTCACAACACAAGTGAAATTTAAATTTTGATGAATTAAAGTGCCCCTGTTTTTAATCAAATTTTTAAAAACCGGGCACTTTATCATCAAAATTTACAATCACTTTTTTATTATGTAAAATTCAACTGACAATGTTGTTGCACTAAAGGGAGCTGCGTCTCCCACATTGTACCAAATATGCCTTTGTTCCAATAAAGTCAGTTTAATAAAAAAAATAAAAAAAAATTTACAATCACTTTAAATATAACTTTTTAAATTGTTATTAAGGAAATGATTATATGACTATCATAGTACAAAGTCTTCTTTCTCACTTGGTTTACACCTGATGTTTTGCTTTTTTTTGTCTCCCTTGAAGGGACACTGAACCCAATTTTTTCCTTTTGTTATTCAGATAGAGCATGAAATTTTAAGCAACTTTCTAATTTACTCCTGTTATCAAATTTTCTTTATTGTCTTGGTATCTTTATTTGAAATGCAAGAATGTAAGTTTAGATGCCGGCTCATTTTTGGTGAACAACCTGGGTTGTCCTTGCTGATTGGTGGATAAATTCATCCACCAATAAAAAAGTGCTGTCCAGAGTACTGAAACCAAAAAAAGCTTAGATGCCTTCTTTTTCAAATAATGATAGCAAGAGAACAAAGAAAAATTGATAAAAGGAGTAAATGAGAAAGTTGCTTAAAATTGCATGCTCTTTCTGAATTACACAGAAAAAAATTGGGTTCAGTGTCCCTTTAAGGTCTTGCTTTTGTTTCCTTTGTATCCTTTGATGAAGAGTAATCCTTGGAAGGCTGATGGGAGCTTAGGACTTTGCATGTAACTATAGCACCACATGGCCGCAGTGTTTGCAACTATGTATAACATTGCTATAAATAGTGTTTAAAGCAGTGTAGCAATTTTAAAGACATACTGCAATGTTATAGCAATGTTAAAAGCACACTGCTAAAGACACAATCACGCTCCTAAGCGCATGTAGGATTACTCTTCAAGGGACAGTACACTGTAAAATTGTTTTCCGTTTTAGAATAACAACCTTTTTTCCAGTCATGTGACTGCTATTGAAAAGCATTGAGAAGCAGTGCATGTTTTAAAATAGCCAGTAGGTTGAGCTGTCCGCTTGTGTTGCAGTAAAGCCAAACAAGCTGAAATTAATCAGTTTAACCAGATCTGAGCTATAGAGCAAATTTCAAAGCGACAAGATCTTCCTGTCTATAACTCAGTCCAGATTGGAATGCATAGAAAGAACTGTTTGCAAAGAAATGCAAGTGAAGTCTGTGTTGTGTGATTACTTTATTAGGTTTATAATGCTGTTTAGCAAATGTTTTTGTTCATTTAACTTAGTTTAATTATATATTCTGTGTTGTGTGATTATTTTATTAGGTTTATAATGCCGTCTAGCTTTTAAATTCTTCATTTCAAAGCTTTTAAAATAATGTATTAGGTGTTACTTATGACAATTTTGAGAGGGGCCTGGAACCTATCTCCCTCACTTCCCATTGACTTACATTATAAAACTGGGTTTCAATTTACAATGGTTTCGATTTACAACCATTCCTTCTGGAACCTAACCCCGGCGTAAACTGAGGGCTACTTGTATTTTCAATGACTTGTTATACCAGCTGCAGAGTATAAAATATTTAAGAAATTGCATTTTCATGCTTATTTGTGTATATGAAGTAGCTGGTTTTGTGCTTTGAACCCACAGCCTATTACAATGGGTTGAACTTAAAGGTAATATCAGATCTCATTATCTCATAAGTTTATGTAAACAGACTTGCTTCCTTATCTTATATTTGGCTGGAACATCAAAGCTCAATACACAGAGAGAACAATGGAAAATTATCATTTTATTACTTAACTATCCTGCACCCCACTGAGAGTGTAACTTCTTCTGCTGCCTGTGTTTACTTAGGCTTGTCAATAGCATATACTCCAGTATCAAAACTTTCAGTATAGGTGGCTATACCACAGACTAAATCAGCTATTTCAAATACTTAAATAGGAGTAAAGGAGCTACTTGTAACCAATTTAATACACTCTAGCAGGTAAAAAGTATCATTGGGAATAATTTAAAGGGGAGAACATTTTGGGTGAACTGCCCCTTTAAACTAAGGAAACCAAGAGAATAAACATAGTTTTCCCCATTGCTTTATGGATACTGAAGCTTTACACTTTACTTTTTCAATGTTTACCAACTAAGAGCTCATTTCCATTGAGCCGTAATTCTGGAGGGAGGTCTCGCTATCTGCGGCCGGGATGACGTGGCGATTTCTTCTCTTTATTTGTGCTTACTGGGATTATAAATGCCCCCTATAGTTTAGAGCTTGTGACCTATAACTCAGATGCTTAGGAGGATGCTCTTAGTCCCTAATAGTATAGCTTTTGGAAACACGGTATTACATATGGTCCCTACTCTAGGTGAATAAGATATTTTTTAATGCAACCAGCTTGGCCTATTGTAAACAGCCAGCAGCAGTACGCCTACAGGTACTGTTCTCAGAGATTTATACTACCCTTCCTTAGCCATGACGGTTGGGTTTTTCCCCTTCTTACTCATATTGTATAGGCTTAGCTTGAGTACAGGAACCCCCCTCCTCCTGACAGCTTTATTTTTTCAGTGTGATCCATGTCTTTTGTATGTATTGGACCCTAAGTCCCACTGAGCCATAGTCCTAAGATCTTAGTGCAGCTCCCCCATACTACACTATAGTGTACTGTAGCATTGTACTATTACTTTAATATAATGGTGTATTATACCACTACAACTTCTCATTCTAGTTATTTGGTAGGCAAAGCTCCTGTCATATCTCTTTAACATGATATTATACCACCTTGATATATGCATTTGTATGGTTATAAAATGTTATAAAACTGAGGTTTATCACCGAGATCCACAAGTGGTCTCCTATGTTTATAATTACCTTCTCTAGCTTTAATATTACCTTATCTTTATATAGGTCCAAGAGAGGCCTATGGTGTCATCTAGAAGGTTTCTAGACGTCAGGCATCCTGGTTATATTTTCTACAGGGAGTGCAAAATGCTGACTTTATATTTCTTTTCCTTTTATTTCACTGTTTGCACATTTTATACAACTGAAGTTTTGTTTCATATGATGTAAAAATTGTCCTTGTGATGATGTATGCTTTTAAATAAACCTCAAATTAAAAAAAAAAAAAAAAGAAAATAAAAAAACTAAGTTTAAATTAAGCTAAAATTACAGAAAATAAAGAAGTCTAACATTACATAAAATAATAAACCAAATTATCAAAAATAAAAAAATTAAACCTAATCCCTATAAAAATAAAAAATCCCCCCAAAATAAAAACAATCCCTAATCTAATACTAAACTACCAATAACCCTTAAAAAGGCCTTTTGTAGGACATTGCCCTAAGTTAAACAGCTGTTTTACCTTTAAAAAAAAATAAGTTTCCCCTAACAGTAAAACCCCCCACCCACCAAAACCCCCAAAATAAAAAAAAAACCTAACACTAAAAAATCCTAAACTACCCATTGACCTTAAAGGGGCATCTGTATGGGCATTGTCCTTAAAAAGGCATTCAGCTCTTTTACTACCTTTAAAAGGGCATTCAGCTCTTTTACAGCGCCCAAATCCCTAATCTAAGAAAAAAAAAAAAGCCTAACTCTAACCCCAGAAAGGTACTCATGGTTCCTGAAGTCCAGCGGTGAAGTCTTCTTCCAAGCGGCGACCTCTTCTATATCATCCAGGACCGCGGAACAGAAGACCGGTGACTGCGGAACTGAAGACCGGCGACTGCGGAACTGAAAACCGGCGACTGCAGAGCCATGGAGCGTGGAGGATCCTCTTCGTACGATCGCCACCGTACACTGAATAGTGAAATCAGCCAATAGAATTTCAGTAGCTCTCAGGTGTTTGATTTTATTCTATCAGCAAGCGACGGGTAAAATATACGCACCACACTTGTATGTGGTGCCGTATATGCGATCGAGTGTAGTGTAAGGTTGGGTTACCATAGCAACCTATTAATGTTTTAGAAATACGGCATCTGGTGGAAGCTTTAACACAACGCTAACTTACACCAACACGAAAAGAGAGGCCGCTCGCAAAGCGGAAACGATTTCAATGGAAACCTGGTACTAAAATGGAGCCGTAAATTACTTTTAGCTGTCGGTCGCTTCATTCGCTTACGGCTCCATTTTTAACGGCTTAACGGAAGCGAGCTCTAAGACGGGCTTGAAATTTCTGCTAGTCCACTAGTTTCAGATGAGTAAAAACATGTCCGAATCATGTCCGCCCAGCATCGCTAAATGCTGACAGCATACGCTGTTGGCATTTAACATTGCACAAGCATTTCAAAAGAAATGCTTGTGCAATGCCGCCTGTCATGAGATGCAGGACACATGCAGGACACAGCAAAGATGGTACAACTCTATTTTATTGTAGAGCATGGAAACACACATCTAGTAGCATTGATTTCACTAAGTAACTCGACACAGACGAACGGGCCTAAGCCCCACCCCCAATCTGGTGATGTCACTTCCCACTCTCATCACATCTTCCCCCTTTTCAAAGGACGAAGCATAAATTTTTTTTCATTTGAATATAACAAATAACAAGGTATAGAACAACAGTTTTGTATAGTATATAACAAATAACAAGTTACAGAAAATATAAACAACATGAATTACATCCTGACTTGAACATCGGGGTAGCTTACCCTAGTCCACAGTGACCATGGGATTATTCTGCCCATACTTCTGGTCACTGTTCTAACTAAAGCTAATCCCGATATCGGGCCGGAAGTTTCACCACTCTTCCGCTTGATGTAACTCTACATGAACTGTCCTCTGAAACAGAAGAAGGTGATTGAGAGTCTGCTGTAGACAAAGACATATCCCCGCTGTGATCTTGCTGAGGGGAAGGCACCCCTCTTAAAACAGGGCATCCCACCAGCGGTGGCACTGAGGCATCCAGTTCCAAACTCTCAGGTACAGGCTGAAGATGTTTTCGATTAGGGCGTGTAACTGTCCCTCCATCAGTAAGCACCACATAAGACCTTGGTTCTGGAGAGCGTCCAATTACTGTAGCAGGCGTCTTCCATTTCTTCTCATCATCCAGTTTAATTCTGACACTTTGCCCCGCATTCGGCTCCTGCAAGGGCCTCACAGAATGTCTCCTGTCGTAGAAGAATCGATAGCCCCTTTTTGCCTCTTCATCCCTCCTAAGGACTTCATCCCGAAGAATAGAGCTAGTTGGCTGGAAGACACCCACAGAGGGAAAGGTGGTGTGAATCTGGCATCCTAGCATCAGCTGGGCTGGGCTAAATCCCGTGGCTTGAATGGGAGTCGCCCTATAGGACAAGAGGGCCAGGTACGGCTCAGATTGCTTCAAAATGAATTTTATGGTTTGAACTGCCCTTTCAGCCATTCCATTAGCCTGCGGGTAATGTGGACTTGACATGGAATGTATAAAATCATATTCTCTGCTGAAAGAACTGAACTCTGTTGAAGCGAACTGCATTCCGTTATCACTCACCAACTCCATTGGTATGCCCCAGCAGGCGAACAAGCTCTTGAGACGAGTGATAACGGCTTGACTTTTGATTTCATTCAAAGGTGCAATTTCCAGATACCTGGAATAGTAGTCGACCATGACTAGGAACTTTTTCACATGCAGTTCGCACAAATCAGCAGCTATTTTCTGCCATGGGCCTGCAGGCAGCAGAGTAGAAATCAAGGGCTCCCTTCTCTGAGTAGGCCAGCGTTCCAGGCAAAAGGCACATTTAGACACATGACTTGCATTGTCGGAACTGATCCCAGGCCACCATACTGCCGTAGCTGCCCTTTCTCTGCACGTTGTAATGCCTAGGTGGCCATCGTGAATCCTGTTTAACATCTCCTGCCTCATGTTGACAGGAACAGCACCAACCCATCCAGCTCCGTGAGCTGCGACCTCTCTGACTGGTAAAAACTCAAAGACATCCAGGCTGCCCGACTCTCGGGCCAACCTTCTTTTATGTACTTTATAACTTCTTGAAGGTCTCTATCTAAATATGTCTTATTCTTTATTTGTTCTAGTTTCCCTGAAGAAATGGACTTAGCGGCCAGAACTGAATCTACAAATACTTTCACATCCGATTCCATTGAAGACTCTTCAGCAGCAGCTAGCGGGAGCCTGGACAGTGTATCCACCACAACCAGTTGTTTCCCCGGCACATGCACTGCCTGAACGTTGAACCTGAGCAGCCTCATTAGAAGTCTCTGGCATCTTAGGGGTGTTTTGTCAATATCATAGGAGTTGATTAGAGGGACTAGTGGTTTATGATCAGTCTCCAGACTAAATTTCTCTAAACCCACTAGGTAACACTGAGAGCGCTCACAGGCCCAAACTGCAGCCAGGTACTCTTTCTCAATTTGGGCGTATTTTTACTCAGCAGACGTGAGTGTGCGGGAACAGTAGGCGATGGACTGTAGTTTGTTTTCATTCAGCTGCAGGAGGGAGGCCCCTAATCCATAACTGCTTGTATCAGCACTAACCACAGTCTTTTTGGAAGGGTCATAGAACCCCAACACTGGGGCAGACTCCAGCAGGGACTTGACCTGCATAAAAGATTCTTCCTGTGAACGTCCCCAGACTCAGGCAACATCTTTCTTTAGCAACTCTGTGATAGGGTGTAGTATTGTGGATAAATCTGGAAGGAACCTGCCCAATATTTCTCTCAGCTCATGTACATCAGAAGGACTTTTCATCTGTTCAATAGCACAAATTTGCTCGGGGTCTGGCTTGATGCCATCCACATTGATGATATGCCCAAAGTAACATAACTCAGCTTTCCTAAAATGGCATTTCTCTTTGTTTAGCTTCAGCCCGGACTCTCTTATAGTCTGCAGCACACAGCTCAATCGCTGATCATGTTCCTGAAATGTAGACCCATACACTAAGATGTCGTCCATGACGACTGCCATGCCCACGTGGTCTCTTAGGAGAGAACTCATTTCTCTTTGGAAGATTTCAGGAGCAGAGGATATCCCAAAGGGGAGTCTGCAAAAGCAAAACTGACCTACTGGTGTAATGAAGGTAGACAGTTTGCAGCACTTAGGATCTAGAGATATCTGCCAGAAGCCACTAGAAGCATCCAATGTAGAGAAGAACTTTGCCCCAGCCAATTTCGGAGCTATGTCTTCAAGTGTCGGCAGCCCATATCTCTCTCTGTTCACTGCCTCATTCAGCCTTTTCAAGTCTACGCAGATGCATACCTTCCAGTTTTTCTTTGCAACAGGCACAATGGGGGCACACCAGTCAGTTGCTTCAACAACTTCTTCAATAACCCCCATATTCTTCATAAGCAGAAGCTCCTTCTCCACTTGAGGCATGAGCGGGAATGGAATTCTACGGGGAGTGGTAATGCTGTATGGGACTGCGTCACCTTTAAGTGATATACGGACTGGGTTGCAATTCAGTAGGCCCAAATTACCAAACATATCTTCTGAGATCTCATTCACTCTGGCTACTAGGCCCAAACCACAGGCTGCTTTTCTGCTGAATAAGTTGTTAACACACTGACCTCTAATCACATGCACCCACATGGTGAATTTCCTTTGCTTGTACACGCAGCTGGCAAGAAATTTCCACGCACAATCAATGCAGCCACCAGGACTATGGACTTTTGTTGTAACTTTCACCAGCTGGGGCTTTCGAGGCAGTTTTATGAATGCTGCAAGAGACATTACAGTGATGTCTGCTCCTGTGTCAATCTTAAAGGCAACTTTGGCTCCCATTACAGTAAGAGTAACCCTCCAATCATCTTCTGAACCCAGCCGTTCAACAACAGACCCCACAAAGGACACTTCTTGACCCTCCTGGTCGCTATCCACCTTCATCTCCTTAATATATTCAGTCTTACACACCACTTCAAAATGTCCCATCCTGTTACATTTTCTACATCTTTTGTCTTTAGCAGGGCATATGACACTTTGATCATGGGCACGGTTGCACCGTGTGCATCGGGCATGCTGCGCCCATCCACCTCTGGGTCTATCTGCTGCCCTTGGTCTACCGCTCACACTGTGCCTTTCACTAGCAGCTCTTCTGAACAGCTGCACTTCATCCACAATGCTCTCAGACCTCAGATCAGCACTTTACTTTTTCACCAGTTCACTCTGGCGGGCCATCCTAATAGCCCCATTCAATGTTAAATCAGACTCTAACTGTAGCTTCAGTGAGACTTTAGCATCTGCAATTCCTATGACTATTCTGTCTTTGATTTGCTCTTCTTTAGCAACACCAAACTCATAGAATTCAGATAGTTCATACAGGCTGTGCACAAATGACTCCACAGATTCTCCCACACGCTGAGCACGTTTGTGAAAACAAGCTCTCTCATGAATCACATTTCTTTTGGGCACAAAGTGGGCACTGAGTTTATTCATAACTATTTCAAAGTCAAATTCTTCCCCTTCTTGAAAAGTAAAGACATTGAACACTGGCTCCACATCTTTCCCCATAGAGTATAAAAGATAATTAACTTGTACTTCACCACTCTCCTTGTCCAGCTTGGAAGCAATCCTGAAGCACTGAAACCGCTGACGCCATGTGGGCCAAGCTGCAGGCTGAGAGAAATCAAAAGGCTCAGGTAGGGTAAACTTTGACATCGTCATCGATCGGGAAACAGAAGAGCAGGCAAGAACTTCTGATAGCATGTCATGAGATGCAGGACACATGCAGGACACAGCAAAGATGGTGCAACTCTATTTTATTGTAGAGCATGGAAACACACATCTGGTTGCATTGATTTCACTAAGTAACTGCGAAATAGACAAACGGGCCTAAGCCCTGCCCCCAATCTGTTGATGTCCCTTCCCACTCTCATCACACCGCCCCCAGCACATTCCCGGCCAATCGGCCGTAGCAGTGGGTGCCAATCATCCCAATCGTATCTGATCGGGATGATTGCAGTCCATCACCTAAAAGGTTGCAGACAAATTAAGGAGCAGCGGTCTTATGACCGCTGCTTCTTAACTTAGGTTTCAGGTGGACCTGAAACCTTGGGCAGAGCAAGCAGCAGCAGCTGCTTGATAAATCTCCCCTATGGACTTTTTCCCATCTTTAACATTGATTGAACTAGTAACTTGTAACTTTTTCCCTCTGGGCTAGTAGCTTTTAACCCATGACTATTAAAACTGATATTTTCCAATTCCCACCGATGAATATAGGGCTCTTTCGAAATTCTAGTTCGATATCGGAAAAATGGGATCATCCATTGTTTTATTTTTTTATATCAGAACAATTACAATCTTTCAAACAAAGCTAAAGTTAATATTCCCACAATATTTGATATCCATTTTCTCATAATAGCAACGTTAACAACTGATAATGGCTGTCATTCACAGAAAACCAAAATGAGTTAGTTTGGTTAATGGATTGTGTGTTGCAATTGGATAGAGTGATGTTTCTGAAGTGAATAACAATCTGAATGCCATTGGTATATGGAGATGATGGCTATATATACTGAGCCCATTTGTTCAATAATGTTTTTAAAAATGTTTAATATATTTTTATTTTTTTAAAATGTATACTTTTTTTTATAATTTTTTGGCAAAGTCTTATTTTCTGATTTGCTATTTTTTTAATCTAAAATCAAGAAGAACACTGTTGGGAAATTACTTTATGTAAGAAGAAAGTGGCTACATCTTTTTTCGTCTTCTATACTGTTAATTGTGAAACTGCTAATCAACAAGATTTAAAGGGACAGAATACTGTAACATTTCCTCCCTTTAATTTGTTTCCAATTATCCATTTCACCTGCTGGAGTGTTTGAATTGTTTATAAATAGACCTTTTAGCTTTGTTTTGACATTGGGAATAGCCTTTTGCCTATGGTACCCCACCTATACAGACAATTTCAATAGTTAAATATTGGCTATAGAAAAGCTATGTGAACATAATTAGCAGAAAAAAATACACTTCCACTGGAGGTTCAATAGAACAGAAGAGGTTGCACTCCAAAATGTTGACAAAAGTGAAGAACCATTTTTGTAGAATACAGCTGGGGGTTAGGAGAGATACCTAATAAAATGTTGTTTTAATTTTTCTTTCAATGTAGTGGTATACAGAGAAAGATAAAATAGATGACGAGAGGTCATAAGCGCAATTGAAGTTAACGAGCATCTGGTTAGCGCATCCTAAGTTCTCTAGTTAACTGCTTCGTGAAACAAAAAGAGTCACAAAACACATCAAATATACATTGCAAAGTAAAGTTAAACTCATAATAACACAATGTAATAAAAACATATATAGCACAAAAAAGTTATAAGGGCTTAAAGATATGATGGGGCCTATTTATCAAAGGTCTTGCGGACCTGATCTGACAGTGCGGGGTGTCAATCATCATCGATCGGGTTGATTTCTGGCGATTCCTGTCCGCCTCATCAGAGCAGGCGGACAGGGTTATGGAGCAGTGGTCTTTGTGACTGCTGCTTCATAGCTGCTGTTTCTGGTGAGTCTGAAGACTCGCCAGAAACACGGGCCCACAAGCTCCGTTCGGAGCTTGATAAATGGGCCCCGATGTCTAGGGTGTTAGAAAAACAAAGGCAGAAAAAGGGCTTTAACATTAACATACATACATATAAATGTCTAAAAATGGATATGTATGTCTATACAGTATTTATATATATATATATATATATATATATATATATATGTGTGTGTATATGTATTTATGTATTTATATGTGTATTTATGTATTTATATGTGTATTTATGTATTTACAGACAACTATACACATATAAACACATAAATAAACACATAAATACATATGTATATTCACAAGTGACCCAAGTAAAAGAAATGGGCATTAAATTGAACAAAAGGGGTTATCCCATGACAGACATCTGCGAAATACAGGAGAAATTGTTGTGCACTGACACTTCACGAGACACCAGGGTCTGAACAACTGAATTTAATTACCACGTACACACCTGGATGTGAACGTCTATCCAATGCAGCACGTCGCCATTGGCCGGTGGTGGGTACTGATCCCATGTTACCCTTTCAGAAGATGACCGCTCCAAGGGTTGTCTACCGCAGAGCAAGGAATTTGAGGGATATCCTGGTTAAACCTGATCCTGTGGATCACTACAAAAAGGAAACATGGCTCAAGTCATCCAAGAAAGGTTGCTTCCCCTGTGGGAGTTGTACAACATGCAACAGTATGTGTAAGGGGGACACTTTTCAACACCCCCACAAAAATCAACGGTTTAAAATAAACCATCGCCTTAGTTGTACCAGCACCTTTGTGATCTATATGCTGTCTTGCCCATGTTCACTTTTATACATAGGAATAACGATAACCCAACACTGGGGCAGACTCCAGCAGGGACTTGACCTGCATAAGAGATTCTTCCTGTGAACGTCCCCAGACCCAGGCAACATCTTTCTTTAGCAACTCTGTGATAGGGTGTAGTATTGTGGATAAATCTGGAAGGAACCTGCCCAATATTTCTCTCAGCTCATGTACATCAGAAGGACTTTTCATCTGTTCAATAGCACAAATTTTCTCGGGGTCTGGCTTGATGCCATCCACATTGATGATATGCCCAAAGTAACATAACTCAGCTTTCCTAAAATGGCATTTCTCTTTGTTTAGCTTCAGCCCGGACTCTCTTATAGTCTGCAGCACACAGCTCAATCGCTGATCATGTTCCTGAAATGTAGACCCATACACTAAGATGTCGTCCATGACGACTGCCATGCCCACGTGGTCTCTTAGGAGAGAACTCATTTCTCTTTGGAAGATTTCAGGAGCAGAGGATATCCCAAAGGGGAGTCTGCAAAAGCAAAACTGACCTACTGGTGTAATGAAGGTAGACAGTTTGCAGCACTTAGGATCTAGAGATATCTGCCAGAAGCCACTAGAAGCATCCAATGTAGAGAAGAACTTTGCCCCAGCCAATTTCGGAGCTATGTCTTCAAGTGTCGGCAGCCCATATCTCTCTCTGTTCACTGCCTCATTCAGCCTTTTCAAGTCTACGCAGATGCGTACCTTCCAGTTTTTCTTTGCAACAGGCACAATGGGGGCACACCAGTCAGTTGCTTCAACAACTTCTTCAATAACCCCCATATTCTTCATAAGCAGAAGCTCCTTCTCCACTTGAGGCATGAGCGGGAATGGAATTCTACGGGGAGTGGTAATGCTGTATGGGACTGCATCACCTTTAAGTGATATACGGACTGGGTTGCAATTCAGTAGGCCCAAATTACCAAACATATCTTCTGAGATCTCATTCACTCTGGCTACTAGGCCCAAACCACAGGCTGCTTTTCTGCTGAATAAGTTGTTAACACACTGACCTCTAATCACATGCACCCACATGGTGAATTTCCTTTGCTTGTACACGCAGCTGGCAAGAAATTTCCACGCACAATCAATGCAGCCACCAGGACTATGGACTTTTGTTGTAACTTTCACCAGCTGGGGCTTTCGAGGCAGTTTTATGAATGCTGCAAGAGACATTACAGTGATGTCTGCTCCTGTGTCAATCTTAAAGGCAACTTTGGCTCCCATTACAGTAAGAGTAACCCTCCAATCATCTTCTGAACCCAGCCGTTCAACAACAGACCCCACAAAGGACACTTCTTGACCCTCCTGGTCGCTATCCACCTTCATCTCCTTAATATATTCAGTCTTACACACCACTTCAAAATGTCCCATCCTGTTACATTTTCTACATCTTTTGTCTTTAGCAGGGCATATGACACTTTGATCATGGGCACGGTTGCACCGTGTGCATCGGGCATGCTGCGCCCATCCACCTCTGGGTCTATCTGCTGCCCTTGGTCTACCGCTCACACTGTGCCTTTCACTAGCAGCTCTTCTGAACAGCTGCACTTCATCCACAATGCTCTCAGACCTCAGATCAGCACTTTACTTTTTCACCAGTTCACTCTGGCGGGCCATCCTAATAGCCCCATTCAATGTTAAATCAGACTCTAACTGTAGCTTCAGTGAGACTTTAGCATCTGCAATTCCTATGACTATTCTGTCTTTGATGTGCTCTTCTTTAGCAACACCAAACTCATAGAATTCAGATAGTTCATACAGGCTGTGCACAAATGACTCCACAGATTCTCCCACACGCTGAGCACGTTTGTGAAAACAAGCTCTCTCATGAATCACATTTCTTTTGGGCACAAAGTGGGCACTGAGTTTATTCATAACTATTTCAAAGTCAAATTCTTCCCCTTCTTGAAAAGTAAAGACATTGAACACTGGCTCCACATCTTTCCCCATAGAGTATAAAAGATAATTAACTTGTACTTCACCACTCTCCTTGTCCAGCTTGGAAGCAATCCTGAAGCACTGAAACCGCTGACGCCATGTGGGCCAAGCTGCAGGCTGAGAGAAATCAAAAGGCTCAGGTAGGGTAAACTTTGACATCGTCATCGATCGGGAAACAGAAGAGCAGGCAAGAACTTCTGATAGCATGTCATGAGATGCAGGACACATGCAGGACACAGCAAAGATGGTGCAACTCTATTTTATTGTAGAGCATGGAAACACACATCTGGTTGCATTGATTTCACTAAGTAACTGCGAAATAGACAAACGGGCCTAAGCCCTGCCCCCAATCTGTTGATGTCCCTTCCCACTCTCATCACACCGCCCCCAGCACATTCCCGGCCAATCGGCCGTAGCAGTGGGTGCCAATCATCCCAATCGTATCTGATCGGGATGATTGCAGTCCATCACCTAAAAGGTTGCAGACAAATTAAGGAGCAGCGGTCTTATGACTGCTGCTTCTTAACTTAGGTTTCAGGTGGACCTGAAACCTTGGGCAGAGCAAGCAGCAGCAGCTGCTTGATAAATCTCCCCTATGGACTTTTTCCCATCTTTAACATTGATTGAACTAGTAACTTGTAACTTTTTCCCTCTGGGCTAGTAGCTTTTAACCCATGACTATTAAAACTGATATTTTCCAATTCCCACCGATGAATATAGGGCTCTTTCGAAATTCTAGTTCGATATCGGAAAAATGGGATCATCCATTATTTTATTTTTTTATATCAGAACAATTACAATCTTTCAAACAAAGCTAAAGTTAATATTCCCACAATATTTGATATCCATTTTCTCATAATAGCAACGTTAACAACTGATAATGGCTGTCATTCACAGAAAACCAAAATGAGTTAGTTTGGTTAATGGATTGTGTGTTGCAATTGGATAGAGTGATGTTTCTGAAGTGAATAACAATCTGAATGCCATTGGTATATGGAGATGATGGCTATATATACTGAGCCCATTTGTTCAATAATGTTTTTAAAAATGTTTAATATATTTTTATTTTTTTAAAATGTATACTTTTTTTTATAATTTTTTGGCAAAGTCTTATTTTCTGATTTGCTATTTTTTTAATCTAAAATCAAGAAGAACACTGTTGGGAAATTACTTTATGTAAGAAGAAAGTGGCTACATCTTTTTTCGTCTTCTATACTGTTAATTGTGAAACTGCTAATCAACAAGATTTAAAGGGACAGAATACTGTAACATTTCCTCCCTTTAATTTGTTTCCAATTATCCATTTCACCTGCTGGAGTGTTTGAATTGTTTATAAATAGACCTTTTAGCTTTGTTTTGACATTGGGAATAGCCTTTTGCCTATGGTACCCCACCTATACAGACAATTTCAATAGTTAAATATTGGCTATAGAAAAGCTATGTGAACATAATTAGCAGAAAAAAAATACACTTCCACTGGAGGTTCAATAGAACAGAAGAGGTTGCACTCCAAAATGTTGACAAAAGTGAAGAACCATTTTTGTAGAATACAGCTGGGGGTTAGGAGAGATACCTAATAAAATGTTGTTTTAATTTTTCTTTCAATGTAGTGGTATACAGAGAGAGATAAAATAGATGACGAGAGGTCATAAGCGCAATTGAAGTTAACGAGCATCTGGTTAGCGCATCCTAAGTTCTCTAGTTAACTGCTTCGTGAAACAAAAAGAGTCACAAAACACATCAAATATACATTGCAAAGTAAAGTTAAACTCATAATAACACAATGTAATAAAAACATATATAGCACAAAAAAGTTATAAGGGCTTAAAGATATGATGGGGCCTATTTATCAAAGGTCTTGCGGACCTGATCTGACAGTGCGGGGTGTCAATCATCATCGATCGGGTTGATTTCTGGCGATTCCTGTCCGCCTCATCAGAGCAGGCGGACAGGGTTATGGAGCAGTGGTCTTTGTGACTGCTGCTTCATAGCTGCTGTTTCTGGTGAGTCTGAAGACTCGCCAGAAACACGGGCCCACAAGCTCCGTTCGGAGCTTGATAAATGGGCCCCGATGTCTAGGGTGTTAGAAAAACAAAGGCAGAAAAAGGGCTTTAACATTAACATACATACATATAAATGTCTAAAAATGGATATGTATGTCTATACAGTATTTATATATATATATATATATATATATATATATATATATATATATATATATATGTGTGTATATGTATTTATGTATTTATATGTGTATTTATGTATTTATATGTGTATTTATGTATTTACAGACAACTATACACATATAAACACATAAATAAACACATAAATACATATGTATATTCACAAGTGACCCAAGTAAAAGAAATGGGCATTAAATTGAACAAAAGGGGTTATCCCATGACAGACATCTGCGAAATACAGGAGAAATTGTTGTGCACTGACACTTCACGAGACACCAGGGTCTGAACAACTGAATTTAATTACCACGTACACACCTGGATGTGAACGTCTATCCAATGCAGCACGTCGCTATTGGCCGGTGGTGGGTACTGATCCCATGTTACCCTTTCAGAAGATGACCGCTCCAAGGGTTGTCTACCGCAGAGCAAGGAATTTGAGGGATATCCTGGTTAAACCTGATCCTGTGGATCACTACAAAAAGGAAACATGGCTCAAGTCATCCAAGAAAGGTTGCTTCCCCTGTGGGAGTTGTACAACATGCAACAGTATGTTTAAGGGGGACACTTTTCAACACCCCCACAAAAATCAACGGTTTAAAATAAACCATCGCCTTAGTTGTACCAGCACCTTTGTGATCTATATGCTGTCTTGCCCATGTTCACTTTTATACATAGGAATAACGATAACCTCCTTCCGCGACAGGATGGCAAATCATCGCCACGCTATTCGTGAAGCTCTGAAAAATGGTGACTCAGACCAACCGGTGGCACGTCACTGTGCACACTTTAAACACCCGGTGTTAAGCATCAGATCAATGCTAATTGATCATATCCCACCCAATCCAAGAGGTGGTGATAGAGGAAAAAAATTACTCCAATGCGAGAGCAGGTGGATACATAAATTGGGAACTATGACCCCAAGAGGACTCAATACTACATTGGACTTTAGCCCTTTTTATTAATGCTTAAGTTAATGCCCACTTGAGAATGAGGGTCCTTGGATGTTTCACTGTTTGGTTACTACCATACTCCTATGGGTTTGATGGGTAGATAGACTAACTATCAGCATTGTTTTATTGTTTTATTAATGTTTACTAATTAATGGAGGTTGGTTCTATTTAATTATCACATGATCATGAATTTCTTCTGTATATACATCTGTCATATTTCTCTGGTCCAACTTCATATCATCTCTGCGGATGTGATATATTTTTCAGACGTATTTACCATACTACACAACAAGCATAAGGGATGTAATTCTGGATATGCAATTTTGTTTACCATTTAAGTATATAGGGCGCGATCCGATATAGATCACAGTTTGCGGCGCAAGCGAGGGAACCGGCGTCGCCCGCAGTTTCAGCTCGCAAATCGAGCTATCCTATATAAGTCGCCGTCAGATGCTAACGTGCCGTAAGTCTGACAAACCAGCGATGTCCAGAAATCTGCGCAAGTACAAATTTCTGGCGTCGCCAGTGACTTGCGGCACGTTAGAAACTGCCGGCGCCTATAAAACCTGACTAAAGTCTAAAACACCTGCACTGTCTAACACGCCTCCCTAACATAGCCCGACAAGTCTAACCCTCATTCCGCTATCCCCCCTCACTAGCCTAACAATAAAAAAGCTATTAACCCCTAAACCGCCGCTCCCGTACCCCGCCGCCAGCTATATTATATCTATAACCCCCTAAAGTGAGCCCCTAACACCGCCGCCATCTATATTAAAATTATTAACCCCTAATGTAAGCCCCTTACACCGCCGCCATCTCTATTAAAATGATTAACCCCTAATTTAATCTACCTACCCCGCCGCCAGCTATATTATCTATATTAACCCTAAGTATATTATAGTTAATATAGGTATTACATTATATATATTAACTATATTAACCCTAATTATATTAGGGTTAATATAGTTAATATAGTTACTATAGTATTTATATTAACTATATTAACTCTATCTAACCCTAACACCCCTAACTAAATTTATATTAAATTAATCTAATTCATTTATAAACTAAAATATTCCTATTTAAATCTAAATACTTACCTATAAAATAAACCCTAAGATAGCTACAATATAATTAATAATTACATTGTAGCTATGTTAGGGTTAATATTTATTTTACAGGTAAATTGTTAATTATTTTAACTAGGTATAATAGCTATTAAATAGTTATTAACTATTTAATATCTACCTAGTTAAAATAATTACCCAATTACCTGTAAAATAAATCCTAACCTAAGTTACAAATACACCTACACTATCAATAAATTAAATAAACTACAAACATCTATCTAAAAATACAATTAAATAAACTAAACTAAATTACAAAAAAAAAAAAACACTAAATTACAAAAAATAAAAAAAGATTACAAGATTTTTAAGCTAATTACACCTATTCTAAGCCCCCTAATAAAATAATAAACCCCCAAAATAAAAAAAATTCCCTGCCCTATTCTAAATTAAAAAAATTTCAAAGCTCTTTACCTTACCAGCCCTTAAAAGGGCCTTTTGTGGGGCATGCCCCAAAGAATTCAGCTCTTTTGCATACAAATACAATACCCCCCCCATTACAACCCACCACCCACATACCCCTATTCTAAAACCACCCAAACCCCCCTTAAAAAAGACTAACACTACCCCCCTGAAGATCTCCCTACCTTGTCTTCACCACACCGGGCCGAACTCCTGATCCGATCCGGGCGATGTCTTCCTCCAAGCGGCAAAGAAGAATTCTTCCTCCGGCGACGTCTTCCTCCAAGTGGCAGCAAAGTCTTCATTCTTCCGGCGGCATCTTCAATCTTCTTTCTTCGCTCCGCCGCCGCGGAGCATCCATCCCGGCCGACTACTGAACTACGAATGATGTACCTTTAAATGACGTCATCCAAGATGGCGTCCGCCGAATTCCGATTGGCTGATAGGATTCTATCAGCCAATCGGAATTAAGTTAGAAAAATCTGATTGGCTGATTGAATCAGCTAATCAGATTCAAGTTCAATCCGATTGGCTGATCCAATCAGCCAATCAGATTGAGCTCGCATTCTATTGGCTGTTCCGATCAGCCAATAGAATGCGAGCTCAATCTGATTGGCTGATTGGATCAGCCAATCGGATTGAACTTGAATCTGATTGGCTGATTCAATCAGCCAATCAGATTTTTCTAACTTAATTCCGATTGGCTGAGAGAATCCTATCAGCCAATCGGAATTCGGCGGACGCCATCTTGGATGACGTCATTTAAAGGTACCTCATTCGTAGTTCAGTAGTCGGCCGGGATGGATGCTCCGCGGCGGAGCGAAGAAAGAAGATTGAAGATGCCGCCGGAAGAATGAAGACTTTGCTGCCGCTTGGAGGAAGACGTCGCCGGAGGAAGAATTCTTCTTTGCCGCTTGGAGGAAGACATCGCCCGGATCGGATCAGGAGTTCGGCCCGGTGTGGTGAAGACAAGGTAGGGAGATCTTCAGGGGGGTAGTGTTAGGCTTTTTTAAGGGGGGTTTGGGTGGTTTTAGAATAGGGGTATGTGGGTGGTGGGTTGTAATGGGGGGGGGGGGTATTGTATTTGTATGCAAAAGAGCTGAATTCTTTGGGGCATGCCCCACAAAAGGCCCTTTTAAGGGCTGGTAAGGTAAAGAGCTTTGAAATTTGTTTAATTTAGAATAGGGCAGGGAATTTTTTTTATTTTGGGGGTTTATTATTTTATTAGGGGGCTTAGAATAGGTGTAATTAGCTTAAAAATCTTGTAATCTTTTTTTATTTTTTGTAATTTAGTGTTTGTTTTTTTTGTAATTTAGTTTAGTTTATTTAATTGTATTTTTAGATAGATGTTTGTAGTTTATTTAATTTATTGATAGTGTAGGTGTATTTGTAACTTAGGTTAGGATTTATTTTACAGGTAATTGGGTAATTATTTTAACTAGGTAGATATTAAATAGTTAATAACTATTTAATAGCTATTATACCTAGTTAAAATAATTAACAATTTACCTGTAAAATAAATATTAACCCTAACATAGCTACAATGTAATTATTAATTATATTGTAGCTATCTTAGGGTTTATTTTATAGGTAAGTATTTAGATTTAAATAGGAATATTTTAGTTTATAAATGAATTAGATACCAGGGGCTCACAGTAGGGGGTTAGTTTATGTAGATGGCGGCGGGGTCCGGGAGCGGCGGTTTAGGGGTTAATAACTTTATTAGGGATTTCGGGGGGGGGGGGGATCGCGGTTGAAAGGTAGATAGACATTGCGCATGCGTTAGGTGTTAGGTTTATTTTAGAAGATCGCGGTTGACAGGGAGATAGACATTGCGCATGCGTTAGGTGTTAGGTTTATTTTAGAAGATCGCGGTTGACAGGGAGATAGACATTGCGCATGCGTTAGGTGTTAGGTTTATTTTAGCAGCCAGTTTAGGGAGTTACGGGGCTCCAATAGTCAGCGTAAGGCTTCTTACGGCTGCTTTTTGTGGCGAGGTGAAAATGGAGTAAGTTTTCTCCATTTTCGCCACGTAAGTCCTTACGCTGCATATTGGATACCAAACTGCGCTGGTTTGGTATACCTGCCTATAGCCCAAAAAACTACGGGCGACGGCAGAAATATACACGCGTAACTTCTAGGTTACGCCGTATATGTGATACCAAACCCGCGCAAATATTGGCGTCGCCGGCTTTTGCGGGCAACGATTTTTATCGGATCGACCCCCTGGTTGGTAATTGACTTATGTGCGTTTGGGTTTGAAATCTGATAAAATTATACATCCTTATTGCCCCCGCCTAAGCCACATACCAAGATATACCCAGAGCGGTTCTTGCCTTATTAGGTGGCTGGTTTACGTTGGTTGCCTATAGCAACCGCTGCGCTTCATGAAACTTTGATGTTCTGAATATGCGCAGATTATCCCCTGGTGATCTCTTGGTATTTGGCTCACACGCCGACGTAATGCCTCAGACGTTGTCATGACAACGCCGTGCTATGCGTCATCACGCTAGGCACGGCTAGCGTGTCAGCGTGACGTAAGGATTAGGTGATTGAAGGAGCGCGCAACAGGAATGGCGGTAAAGGTTAAGTGGGGATATCCTCTATTTAAAGGGGTTTTGTTTTAAATGTATGTTATCTGATCCTGGGTGCTTAGGTGCACTCTGTCCTTGTACTTTTTTTGTTGTGTAACATTGACAAAGGCACAATGCAGTGCCGAAACGTTTGTTTTTTTAAACTGATTAAATAAATTCTAGTTTTACTGCAAAGACCAGTGAGCTGCCTGCTTTTTGGAGATAATGTATATATATATATATATATATATATATATATATATATATACTGAAAGTGCATTAGAGCCATTTGCAGTTAAGTAGATGAAAACACGTAAAAGCATATTTATGCAATATTCAAATTTAATAAAGTGTTTTAGTGTGCATTTACTGTAAATATTTCACATTCCAATGTTATGCACATAGCAGAATATGTTCTATGTATATCTATACCTATATATAATCATCTATATATAGATATAAATCTATTGTGCAAAAAAATCATATATATGTAGAAATATTTATTTAATAAATAGTACATATTCTTCTATGTGAAGAACATTGGAATGTGAAATATTGATATTTTCATGTCGGTAAGCTCACTTGAGAATATGTGATCGCGTGTGCGCATGATTAGGGTTTTTTCCACTTTTTTTGCTCCATTGACTTATATGGGGGAAAGGATATTTTTATGTGTGTCGGGCACGAATGAAAACATTTTACTTTCAACTCATAATAAGAGTACAATCCCGAAGCGCGCAAAAAAAGCTTACTTCTAGCGGAGTTAATGCTTGAGCGGGAGCGTTAAATAGTGCTCTATTTGTAATCTGGCCCTTAAGGGGTTGTGGTGTCAAAGAAAAAACAACTATGTTATATACAAAATAAATATAAAGAATAACAAGTCATTGGAAACACATTAAGGGGAAACCAGTTTTACAGCAAACTGTCCTTTTACAATATTGGCAAAATTTCCACTTTGTCTTCACTCAATTCCTTTTACTGTATTAAGATGGCAACACTAGTTTCTAGCTATTGTAATATCAAAACTTCTGTTTTCTATAAAATCCAGTGCAAATGATCTTGGTTACCAATAAACAGCACAGAAGAGAATACCTTGTTAGCTTTATAAGATCTCATGTATTTACAGACTCACATACGTATACACTGTGGACTCTTGCACATGCTCAGTAGGAGCCTCATAAAGGGCTAGATTATAGTTAAAGCATAAAATAGTGTTTACACAAAGCCGTAAATTGCCCTAGCAAAATTTATCTATCGTGAAGCTTGTTCATGGTGTTGTGGCGTGGGATTACAAGTTAAAAGTAGAAACATTGCTTGCTTGTGCCATTTATTGGTCAGCGTATATTATCGCCAAGGGATTTTCTACAATATCATGTTCGTGCTACACCACTTACACGCTCAAAGGCTGCTTGGGCTGTGATGTCATTAATTGAGGGGATATGAACACATTTTTTTCAATTAAAACAGACTAATTCATTAAAATGGTGACAATCATTAATGTATTGGAAAACCACTTACAACAACTGCATATTAACATATCTACCATGTGCATATACAAATACAAAAATGAATTATAGGGTCAGCACAACGGTCACTTTAATTGGATTTACATCTTTAGCACAGTTTACAATGATCACTGGAGTGTGCCTAGGGTTGAAACCTTGGTCATGTTTTTATGGACACTTATGACTTATACATGCTGCAGGGTGTGCCGAGGGGAACAGGAATACTGACTGACCTCCAGCCTCAATATACATGTGCTGTCCTGGGGCGCAATGTATGTTACCATATGTCACTCTGAAACATGGGTAACTCAGAACATTGCTACTGAAACTAGTATACTGAGCAAACATCATGTTGTAGTACTAATTAAACGTGTGCACGCATTATGATTATCTGCTAAACAAGGCACAGGCATTATGTAGTTTGCAACTGTTTAGACAGCAGTTATAAGGGCAATCCTTTAGAATAATTTGATTACATTGCGGATGTAAATATTTCAAAATTGACATCAATAAAATGCAGAAATAGCTTCATGCACACATATTTATTACAACACATTTATAGAAATTTCCTTTGCGCATGTGATCTATTTCCTAATACACATTGTGCGCAAACAAATACGTTTATGAAATCAACATGCTAATCTTGAATGGAGTTTTTACTTTTACATTTGCTTTATTGCACAAATAAGTCACCTCTAAGTAAATACATAGGCCACTACTTGGGATAGATTTGTTTAAAGGGACAGTGTACTAGAATAATTCCGCACCTTACCATAATTTTTAATTTTGTACTATTACATTGAATTTGATTATTTTACACATTATCATATTGTTTTGAATGACTAAAAATGTTTTATTTAAATTGCAAGATATAGCCAAATATTTTTTATTTTATTAAAAAATATGTATACACTGCAGCTGCTTTAAAACAAACTGCAAACACATTATGGGGCCAATTTACCAAGCCCCATATCGGCCCGAATACCTCTGTTTCTGTGCGAGCCTTCAGGCTCGCCGGAAACAGGAATTAAGAAGGAGCGGTCTTAAGACCTCTGCTTCTTAACTGGTCCGTCACCTCTGAGGCTACGGACATCAATCTGCCCGATCTCATACGATCTAATTGATTGACACCCCCTGCTAGTGGCCGATTGGCCGCGAATCTGCAGGGGGCGGCATTGCACAAGCAGTTCACCAGAACTGCTTGTGCAATGTTAAATGCCGACAGCGTATGCTGTCGGCATTCAGCGATGTCGGGCGGATATGATCTCTACAGAGGATCATGTCCGTCCAACAGTTAGTAAATCGGCCCCAAAGGATGTACACTACAATGTACCTTAGGTTGTTGTCATTAAAATTCTCCTATTATTACAAACATAAACACATAAAGACACAGATGTATTATCATTTAGAATATTTATTTAAATATTTGTAGCACTGGCCTATTTTAATTAATACTCAAGAAAATAAGGTTACATAACAGTGTACACATATGAGTCCAAAATGAGTGCTGTGAGTTCCACCACCACCAAAACCTAGGTAAAAATGCTGTGTCTATTCAGTTCTGCAATATGCCATACTTTATCCATTAAGCCTTACAGTTAAAGGGACATTAAACCCAGATTTTTTATTTTATGATTCAGATAGAGAATACCATTTTAAACAACTTTCTAATTTACTTATATAATCTAATTTGCTTCATTCTCTTGATATTCTTTCCTGAAAAGCATATCTAGATATGCTCAGTAGCTTCTGATTGGTGGCTGCACGTATTTGCCTCATGTGATTGGCTCACTGATGTGCATTGCTATTTGTTTAACAAAATATGTCTAAAGAATGAAGCAAATTAGATAATAGAAGTAAATTGGGATGTTCTTTAAAATTGTATTCTCTGTCTGACTCATGAAAGGAAATTTTTGGGTTTAATGTCCCTTTAACATCAACTAGGCCTCTGTTAGAATCATTGGATGTAAGGATATGTCAAGAAAGTCCCAATAATGCTAGTGATCAAGATTTAATTAAGCATATTTTTCCACTAATTTTTTATGTGCTTGGAATCATCTGAAGTTCTTATTTTGTGGTTTTATAAACAATAAGCGTCATTTGTATGGAGTCTTGTTTTTTTCACTAATGAAGTATATGGTCATTCTATTGGTATCTGACATATGAAGAGTATAATACAATTAATTTGCAATTCTAAATGTGCTCCACTTTTCAACCAATCACAATTTTATTTAACAAAACACATGTCAACGATTATTTAGTGCAAAGTTTATTTTCAAAAAATACAATTATCATCCATGTTAACAGCCAATGATAATTTATACAGGTAAGAAGCTTTTTTTAAAAATGTCCATTGTCCAATTATGTACAAATCATTTGGCTACAAAAAATGTTTAACTTATATTTCTGACACTCTAGATTCTGGCAATATTTTTCAGGACTCCACTGTGTGTCAAAAATGCCAGATTTCACTATACTGATATCTGATTCCTCAGGTAACTTGATATTTAATTATATTTGCAATGTAAAATATCAACTATTAACAAATAAAAGTATAAATGTATTCACAAAAATAGACATATATTTATATTTTTATTCGCGAATGGGAATTAATACTATGTTTAAAAAATTATATTTACATAGATGAAAACATATCTGAGCTGAAATAAAACAAAGGATAAAGATATGCAAAATGTTAATTTACTATTAACTGTTTACAAATCTAACAATTATTTACTATTTCTTATTAACTTATTAACCCCTTAAGGACCAGCAACGTACCCTGTATGTCACTGGCCTTTTTTTGGGACTTGATTGTTTTATAGCGTGGTCTTGCCACCAGCGTTGAGACTGCTCTATTCCACAAAACCTGCTGGAGGGAGGGCATTAATAGCGTGTTCTTGCTAGACTTGTGCTATTATGTCCGGAAAAAAACCTTAACGACCAGTGACAAACAGGGTACCTTGTGGTCATTAAGGGGTTAACTATTTACAAATCTAAACTAATAACCTTTAACTATTTCTTATTAGCTATGAACAACTTATTTTTGACTATTACATATTTACTAATATCTATGAACTACTATCTAATGTATACTACTAACAAATAATTTAGGGTACTTTTCTATTATTGGACCTCCACTGCCAGCAAATTGCGCTATAGATTTTTTGTCCTTTATGAAACAAGGAACAGTTGAAGCTGAAATTCCCCCATCTCCACTCTCTGTGCGGGGGATTCAAGGGGTGAAGCATCAATGCGAGTTACGTCCTGATGATTGATATACACCACAGCCATGACGTCTGACTGAAAACATAGATAAGGTTCTCTTTGCAAGAGGTGTCAAGACCTTGACCGTGAAACATCACCTGAAGTACCAACATGTCTATTGGTAGCCTTTCCTCATGAGGAGACCAAACTTCCTGGAGCTCACTAGACTGCAACCCAGCCCAAAAAACTGACATCCGTGGTAATAATTACCCAAGATGGCCAAAGAAACAATGCACCTAGAGTTATTGATTGGTGATTTATTCACCAATAAAGAGACTGTTTCACCCTGTAGTCTAAAAGAATCCTATGAGATAAGTGATTTTAATCCCCTGTCATGAGAGCAAAAGGTATCACTTCTGAACCTTTTACCAGCAAACTGAATACTTCCATGCATTGAGCTACAGATGAACGAGAAATCCCATGAACTTTGAAACAGACCCAAGCCTGCATTGTTGTGTGAGGGTAATACACATAGAAACAGTCAACAGTTACTCCCAGAAAACAAACTCTTGTGTGAGGAGGCAACAACTTTTTTGGAACCTTTCTTTTCCAACCATGCTTGTGAACAAATACAAGAATCAAGATGTCGTACAGGTATGGAGCTGCCAAGATACCTTTCTTATTACTGATAACAAGGCTCCCAGCACCTTTGTGAATACTCTGGGAGCTGTAGTCAAACCAAAAAGAAGGGCAACAAAGTGATAATGCTTTTCTAGGAAGGCAAATCTGAGGAACTTGTGATAATCTCTGTGAATAGGGATATGAAGTTAGCTTCAGATCTGCTGTGGACATAAACTGATCTTGTAGTACCAGAGGTAAAATAGTATGGATGGTTTCTATTTTGAAAGAAGGAACTATAAAAAAGGTTGGATTAAAAACATAGATCTTGAGCTGGGTCCGGACTGCCTCCATAACCAACTTAAATCCCAGATCTTGAATGCACTGGTAGAAGGCAGCCACCTTCAAGAGATCGTTTGGGATGTGAGACACATGAAACTTTCCTTGAGGAGGTCTGGACTGAAAGACTGTATTGTAACCCTGGGGGGATACTATATTTAATACCAAGCATCCTGAACCGATCGAGACCAAGCCTCCTGAAAAAAGACTCAACTGCACCCTACCAGAATGGGATCTAGATCTGCGGCCATACCTTTATGCAGATTTAGAGGTGAAGGCAGATATCCTACTTTGTTTTGACTTGTTCCAGGAAGAACAATGCTTCCAAGAAGCTCTGAAACATTCAGATTTTTTAGGGCAAGTAGAAGGTTTTTTTGTTTCTAGAAGTACAAAAGAAACGAAAAGTAGCAATATGTCTAAATTTTCCTTTAGATGTCCTATCCTGTGGTAAAAAGACACCCGTTTAGAGTATTTTGTCCTAAGGACAAAAAAAAAGAATGTTTCCTTAAAAAAGAAGAGAAAAAACGTTTGGATTTAGATACCATATACGCTGACCATGATTTTAATCAAAAGGCTTTTTCTGGTAAGAACAGTTAAAGTCATATTCTTGGCATTAATGTGAATTATATCCACAACTGCACTTTAAATAATTAGTTAAGAAAACACATTTTAAATGGTCCTGAATATCATTAATTGAAATTCCCTCAGAAACAAATTTAAATAAGTAGTCACACCACAAAGCAGTGGACCTGCTATACATACAATATCAATACTATCATCTAGAGCAGTGTTTATCAATCTTTTTGTAGCAAGTACCCCTGTAGGCATTCATTTGATTTCTATGTACCCCAACTGTAGCACTTTAATGATCTTTTACATAAGTAAAAATGGAAATTGTGTATCTCTTGATTTCACAAGCTTGTATCAGATATGTTAGGGAAGTAAATATATAGGAATCTCATATTTGTTTTATTTTTCCCAGAATTTAATATTTTGCAATATTACCACAGAGAATAATAAACACATAAACACAGTTTCGTAAATTAAAACAGAGGAAAATAAACTATTTTATGCATGATGAGGAAAGTAATATTTATGGTACCATCTTTCTATTTTTAATAACCATTTCATGCACAGTTTATTTGTCATGTATTACTGTGGCATACTTCAGTATGATGCACTTTATCTATTTCACAGTGGCACATTTAACTGCCACTTGTCTCTGTGACACTTGATCACAGTAATACATTTTCTCTGTTTATATCAGTAAAGCTCAACTCCAGCCCTCATATGTCACTAGCAAGCCAGGTCTAAGCCCATCTAAGTGTTGTGAATATTATCCTTATTATTATTATTATTATTATTATTATTTCAGTAGTGTACCCGCAAAGTGTATTATGTGTTTAGACACAATATATATTATGGAACCTCTATATCATTCTGATAATGTACCTCAATATTTATATAATAGCAGTTACCAACTTTGCAGGGGCAATGTGTGCAATTTAATAACACTCTGAATGTTATCATTCGCAAAGGATAATATATATAAAACCTGAATCCTTTTAGTTCTGATTTGTCTATTAATTAAACTGAGACCAGGTCAATAAGCAAACTTACGGCTAGATTACGAGTCTTGTGTTAGGCTTAAAAAGCAGCCTTGGCCGGTCCCAATGCTGCTTTTTAACGCCCGCTGGTATTACGAGTCTTGCAGGTACATGTGTACCGCTCACTTTTTTGGCAAGACTTCGAAATACCGCAAATCCACTTACGTCAATTGCGTATCCTCTTTTTTCAATGGGACTTGCATAGCGCCGGTATTTCGAGTCTGCCAAAAGTGAGCGGTAGACTCTCTCCTGTCAAGACTGATGCCGCATTTTAAAGTCAGTATTTAAGAGTTTTACACTACAACGCCATAGCATAACATTCTTAACTAAAGTGCTAAAAAAAGTACACTAACACCCATAAACTAGCTATTAACCCGTATCGCAAACACTAAAATTAAATTTTTAACCCCTAATCTGCCAAACCGGACATCACCGCCACTATAATAAATATATTTACCCGTAAACCGCCGCACTCCCGCCTCGCAAACATTAGTTAAATATTATTAACCCCTAATCTGCCGCCCCTAACATCGCCGACACCTACCTACATTTATTAACCCCTAATCTGCTGCCCCCCACGTCGCCACCACTATACTAAAATTATTAACCCCTAAATCTAAGTCTAACCCTAACCCCCCTAACTTAAATATAATTTAAAGAAATATAAATAAAATTCCTATCATTAAGTAAATAATTCCTATTTAAAACTAAATACTTACCTATAAAATAAACCCTAAGCTAGCTACAATATAACTAATAATTACATTGTATCTAGCTTAGGGTTTATTTTTATTTTACAGGCAAGTTTGTATTTATTTTAACTAGGTAGAATAGTTACTAAATAGTTATTAACTACCTAGCTAAAATAAATACAAAGTTACCTGTAAAATAAAACCTAAGTTACAATTACACCTAACAATACACTATAATTAAATTAATTCCCTAAATTAAATACAATTAAATACAAATACACAAGACACAACTAAGATTTTAATCCACTCTCTCATCCTCTCCCGCCTCGATTACTGCAACTCTGTCCTCTCTGGTCTCCCCACCTACCGCCTAGCTCCTTTACAATCCTTAATGAATGCCTCTGCCAGACTCATCTTCCTTACAAGTCGCTCTTCATCTGCTGCACCTCTCTGCCAATCTCTTCACTGGCTTCCTCTTGCCTCTAGGATCAAACACAAAATTCTCACTCTGACATACAAAGCCCCCAACTGCACTGCTCCCCCCTATATCTCAGATCTTGACTCCAGATACTCTCCCTCCCGTCCCCTTCACTCTGCTCACGACCTCCTACTCTCCTCCTCTCTTGTCACCTCATCACACTCCCGTTTACAGGACTTCTCCAGACTGGCTGCCATCTTGTGGAACTCTCTGCCTCGCTCCACAAGCCTCTCTTCTAGTTTTAAAAGCTTCAAGTGCTCCCTAAAAACTCTACTGTTCAGGGATGCATACAACCTACGCTAACCTTTCTTTATACCAGTTCCTCTCCTCCATTGCTATCCCCTGAACCCCCCTAGCATGTAAGCTTAAGAGTCCAGCTGTTTGTTGATCACCTTCTCAAGAGCTGACTACAACAGTGCAACTCTTGGCAGGGCCCTCTACCCATTTGATCCCTATAACTGTTTTTTGTACTCTGCATTTGTTAAAAGCACTGTGGAATCTGTTGGCGCTCTACAAATAACCGATAATAATAATAATAATAATAATAATAAATATATAAAATTATCTAAAGTACAAAAACAAATAAAAACTAAATTACAGAAAATAATAAACAAATTACAAGATTTTTAAACTAATTACATCTAATCTAATCCCCCTAACAAAATAAAAAAGCCCCCCCAAAATAAAAAAAGCCCTACCCTACACTAAATTACAAATAGCCTTTAAAAGGGCCTTTTGCGGGGCATTGCCCCAAAGAAATCAGCTCTCTTACCTGTAAAAAAAATTGCAAATCCCCCCAACATTAAAACCCACCACCCAGACAACCAACCCTACTTTAAACACACCCAATACCCCCTTAAAAAAAACTAACCCCTTGAAGATCACCTTACCGGGAGAAGTCTTCACCCAACCGGGCCGAAGTCCTCAACGAAGCTGGGAGAAGTCTTCATCCAAGCCGGGTGAAGTGGTCCTCCAGATGGGCAGAAGTCTTCATCCAGACAGCATCTTCTATCTTCATCCATCTGGTGCGGAGCAGGTCCATCTTCAAGACATCCGACGCGGAGCATCCTCTTCAATTGACGGCTAACACAGAATGAAGGTACCTTTAAGTGACATCATCCAAGATGGCGTCCCTTCAATTACGATTGGCTGATAGAATTCTATCAGCCAATCGGAATTAAGGTAGAAAAATCCTATTGGCTGATGCAATCAGCCAATAGGATTGAAGTTCAATCCTATTGGCTGATCCAATCAGCCAATAGAATGCAAGCTCAATCCTATTGGCTGTTTGAATGAGCCAATAGGATTGAACTTCAATCCTATTGGCTGATTGCATCAGCCAATAGGATTTTTTCTACCTTAATTCCGATTGGCTGAAAGAATTCTATCAGACAATCAGAATTGAAGGGACGCCATCTTGGATGACGTCACTTAAAGGTACCTTCATTCTTTGTTAGCCGTCGATTGAAGAGGATGCTCCGCGTTGGATGTCTTGAAGAAGGACCCTCTCCGCGCCGGATGGATGAAGATAGAAGATGCCGTCTGGATGAAGACTTCTGCCCATCTGGAGGACCACTTCGCCCGGCTTGGATGAAGACTTCTCCCGGCTTCGTTGAGGACTTCGGCCCGGTTGGGTGAAGACTTCTCCCGGTAAGGTGATCTTCAAGGGTTAGTTTTAGGTTTTTTTAAGGGGGTATTGGGTGGGTTTAGAGTAGGGTTGGTTGTGTGGGTGGTGGGTTTTAATGTTGGGGGGATTTGTAATTTTTTTTACAGGTAAGGGAGCTGATTACTTTGGGCAGTGTCCTGCAAAAGACCCTTTTAAAGGCTATTTCTAATTTAGTGTAGGGTAGGGTTTTTTTTATTTTGGGGGGGATTTTTGGTTAGTGGATTAGATTAGGTGAAATTAGTTTAAAAATCTTGTAATTTGTTTATTATTTTCTGTAATTTAGTGGGGGGGTTTGTACTTTAGATAATTTTATATAATTGTATTTAATTGTATTTAATTTAGGGAATTAATTTAATTATAGTGTAGTGTTAGGTGTAATTTTAACTTAGGTTAGGTTTTATTTTACAGGTAAATTTGTATTTATTTTAGCTAGGTAGTTAGTAAATAGTTTTTAACTATTTAGTAACTATTGTACCTAGTTAAACACAAACTTGCCTGTAAAATAAAAATAAACCCTAAGCTAGCTACAATGTAACTATTAGTTATATTGTAGCTAGATTAGGGTTTATTTTATAGGTAAGTATTTAGTTTTAAATAGGAATAATTTAGTTAATGATAGTAATTTTATTTAGATTTCTTTTAATTATATTTAAGTTAGGGGGTGTTAGGTTTAGGGTTAGACTTAGGTGTAGGGGTTAATAACTTTAATATAGTGACGGCGACATTGGGGCAGCAGATTAGGGGTTAATAAATGTAAGTAGGTGTGTCAATGTTAGGGCCGGCAGATTAGGAGTTAATAATATTTAACTAATGTTTGCGAGGTGGGAGTGTGGTGGTTTAAGGGTTAATATGTTTATTATAGTGGCGGCAACGTTGGGGGCAGCAGATTAGGGGTTAATAAATGTAGGTAGGTGGCAGCGACATTGGGGGAGGCAGATTAGGGGTTAATAAATATAATGTAGGTGTTGGCGATGTTGGGCGCAGCAGATTAGGGGTTCATAGGTATAATGTAGGTAGCGGCGGTGTCCGGAGCGGCAGATTAGGGGTTAATAATATAATGTAGGTGTCGGTGATGTCGGGGGCGGCAGATTAGGGGTTAATAAGTGTAAGATTAGGGGTGTTTAGACTCGGGTTCATGTTAGGGTGTTAGGTGTTGACATAAAATGTATTTCCCCATAGGAATCAATGGGGCTGCGTTAAGGAGCTTTACGCTGCTTTTTTGCAGGTGTTAGACTTTTTTTCAGCCGTCTCTCCCCATTGATTCCTATGGGGAAATCGTGCACAAGCACATTACACCAGCTCACCACTAACGTAAGCAGCGCTGGTATTGGGGTGTGGTAAGGAGCAAAATTTTGCTCAACGCTCACTTCTTGTCTGGGTTGTAAAAACCCGTAATACCAGCGCTGTCTGTAAGTGAGTGGTGAGCATAAACTGCTCGTTAGCACCGCACAGCCTCTAATGCAAAACTCGTAATCTAGGTGTTTGTTTATTAAAAGAATTATTAGAAATAATAAGCAATATATAAATAAAGCAAATCAAAAAGCATACATCATTACAATGATTTAATGATTATCAGGTTAACACTAATGAAAACAATCACTAAATTATTTTACTTGCAGTAGTTTGCATGTATAATAGAGAAACAGAAACTTTTGTTATTTAAATTCTCAGCATAGCTGGCAAGAATCAGGTAAACTAATAATTCTGGCAAACCATAAGAAAATTATATTATTACCAGATTCCTGATTGACCCAGTGTTATTGTCGACAGATAAGACCGGGTTAACAGGAATTACTAAACAAAATTATTTGTGACTATAAAGGGCAAACCAGAATTGATTAACTCACCTGATTCAATAATAAAACTTTGAATATAAATGTAAAGAGCATAAATCATATTAACAAAACTGTTTCATATAGGTTTGTTTCATACTTATCAACATTGTGGGATCCGTCACTGTAAAAAGATCCTCTTAGGTTACCCCTGGACGCTCTCTTGCCATTATCCTGACTTGTCTGGTCAGCTTAGCCTCCCATCTCCTCTGGATAGGGTGTGTTCATCATGCATGCTCAGTATCGCCCCTTGTGCTGTCTGCTTGTGTTCCCCTGTCCCCCTTTTGTGGGTGAATGTGTATTTTATGCAAAATGCTTAACTCCACCCCAACTGATAAGGTTAGGTTCACATAAATGATTGGCTAACACTAATTACAGATTAATTAACATTTTTGTTAATAAGCTAAGATTTAGCAAAAAGAATATTTTTCCCTTGGAAGATGGCACTCTTCTTCCAAGCGGCATCTTCTATCTTCATCCAATGACAACCGGCTCCATCTTTAAGACCTCCACCGAGGACCCATCTTCTTCTTCTGACGACTTCCCGACGAATGACGGTTCCTTTAAGGGACGTCATACAAGATGGCGTCCCTCGAATTCCGATTGGCTGATAGGATTCTATCAGCCAATCGGAATTCGAGGGACGCCATCTTGGATGACGTCCCTTAAAGGAACCGTCATTCGTCGGGAAGTCGTCAGAAGAAGAAAATGGGTCCGCGGTGGAGGTCTTCAAGATGGAGCCGGTCGTCATTGGATGAAGATAGAAGATGCCGCTTGGAAGAAGATGGTTGCCGGTCCGGATCTACTCTTCTTCCCGGATAGGATGAAGACTTTGGAGCCTCTTCTGGACTTCTTCAGTCGTCTCTTGATAGAAGACTTCAGCCGGATGATGGATGTCTAGCCCCCGCTTGGGCTTGGATGAAGATTTCGGAGCCTGAAACGATCGGTGATACCTGGCATGGTGAAGACAAGGTAGGAAGATCTTCAGGGGCTTAGTGTTAGGTTTATTTAAGGGGGGTTTGGGTTAGATTAGGGGTATGTGGGTGGTGGGTTGTAATGTTGGGGGGGTATTGTATGTTTTTTTTACAGGCAAAAGAGCTGAATTCTTTGGGGAATGCCTCGCAAAGGGCCCTTTTAAGGGCTGGTAAGGTAAAAGAGCTTTGAACTTTTGTAATTTAGAATAGGGTAGTGCATTTTTTTTATTTTGGGGGTCTTTGCTATTTTATTAGGGGGCTTAGAGTAGGTGTAATTAGTTTAAAATTGTTGTAATTTTTTTCTAATGTTTGTAAATATTTTTTATTTTTTGTAACTTAGTTCTTTTTTATTTTTTGTACTTTAGTTATTTTATTTAATTGTATTTATTTGTAGGAATTGTATTTAATTTATTTATTGATAGTGTAGTGTTAGGTTTAATTGTAGATAATTGTAGGTAGTTTATTTAATTAATTTATTGATAGTGTAGTGTTAGGTTTAATTGTAACTTAGGTTAGGATTTATTTTACAGGTCATTTTGTAATTATTTTAACTAGGTAGCTATTAAATAGTTATTAACTATTTAATAGCTATTGTACCTGGCTAAAATAATTACAAAGTTGCCTGTAAAATAAATATTAATCCTAAAATAGCTAAGATATAATTTTAATTTATATTGTAGCTATATTAGGATTTATTTTACAGGTAAGTATTTATATTTAAATAGGAATAATTTATTTAATAAGACTTAATTTATTTCGTTAGATAAAAATTATATTTAACTTAGGGGGGTGTTAGTGTTAGGGTTAGAATTAGCTTAAGGGGTTAAACAATTTATTATAGTAGCGGTAAGCTCCGATTGGCAGATTAGGGGTTAATACTTGAAGTTAGCTGTCGGTGATGTTAGGGAGAGCAGATTAGGGGTTAATACTATTTATTATAGGGTTATTGAGGCGGGAGTGAGGCGGATTAGGGGTTAATACATTTATTATACTAGCGGTGAGGTCTGGTCGGCAGATTAGGGGTTAATTATTGTAGGTAGCTGGCCGTGACGTTGTGGGGGGCAGATTAGGGGTTAATAAATATAATATAGGGTCGGCTGTGTTAGGGGAAGCAGATTAGGGGTACATAGGGATAACGTAGTTGGCGGCGGTGTACGGTGCGGCAGATTAGGGGTTAAAAAATTTAAATATAGTGGCGGCGATGTGGGGGGACCTCGGTTTAGGGGTACATAGGTAGTTTATGGGTGTTAGTGTACTTTAGAGCACAGTAGTTAAGAGCTTTATAAACCGGCGTTAGCCCAGAAAGCTCTTAACTACTGACTTTTTTCTGCGGCTGGAGTTTTGTCGTTAGATTTCTAACGCTCACTTCAGCCACAACTCTAAATACCAGCATTAGAAAGATCCCATTGAAAAGATAGGATACGCAATTGACGTAATGGGATCTGCGGTATGGAAAAGTCGCGGTTGGAAAGTGAGCGTTAGACCCTTTAATGACTGACTCTAAATACCAGAGGGCGGTAAAAACCAGTGTTAGGAGCCTCTAACACTGGTTTTGATGGCTACCGCCCAACTCTAAATCTAGGCCATAATAACTAAGCATGAAATATTTTGTTATAGTACAAAAACTTTACCGTAAGAAATTATATACTGAGAAGCAACACTAGCTAATAGCTACATATTAACACTGAAAAATAATATATATGTGTATGTGTACCTGAATCTATAAGTAAATACACATGATCAATGTTAACCCTATATTATATCGGACAGACATATGTGATTAATATGTAATATCAAAATGGGGAATTTTCCCAGACAATTGTCCTAACATAAGGTTTTACTAATTTGAGGTGAATCAGTGATTGAGCAGTGGTCCCACCTAGGCAGGGAAATACTCACACTTTGCCCTGTTAGGAGGGCACAAGGGTAGAAATGAGAAACACACCTTTCCTTGCTATTTCATGTTTACAATAACTATATCAGGAAATAATGAAGACCAATCCCTGGAGTACCCCTTGTCAATGGCCCAAGTACCCCCAGGGGTACACGTACCACAGGTTGAGAAACTAGGCTCTAGAGGATAAATTGTTTGCTTAGCCAAAGTAGAAATAGCACCACCAACCTTTGGGATAGATTCCCAGATTTCTACATTAGAAGTAAGGGAAACCTTTTTTTAAGCTTTGCAGATGAAGAAAGGGGAATTTCTGGTTTAGATCAGGGGACTTATTAGAAGGTTTAAATATTAAATTTAGTTCTAAAACAAATAAAATAGAATGTGCTTTATAGGGTAAACCAACCACAAAAGGGATAGTTAAGTATACACAGCAGGTGATAATCCTACTCATTTGCAGGGAAGCACCAGAAAGTGCACATCTAGCAGGCTGGAGCATTGGAGTCGTCCTGCAGACTTGCCTCCAGTACAGGAACACAGCTCACCTCCAGTAGTGGCAAACAACCGGTGATACTTCCAAATTTCATCAGAAGAGTCTCCCACTCATAGGAAAGGACAAATGGAGCACTATCCACTAGAAAGTAGATAAAATAAGGTAGCATAGCAGAAGTATATTAAAACAATAACTGCTATGCATTTCTCGGTGTCCAAGCACCATTTTATCAGGCTATATTCGCTAACAAACTCTGCTACTTTTAAAAAATACACCATCCAATCACAGATTGAAGACAATGTTAGTTGCCTCCCTCAAAGTCATTTGATTTGCTTAGTGCAACAAACAAATTATTAATTATATACAATTGTATCTACCTACATATCCAACAAATTTAAAAAAAGTATCAAAAGTGCTTGACCACTGATAATGCCAAATAGTTACATGGAAATAAATAGAATACAATGTAATTGTTCCCAAGATAGGAACCTGCTTATATTGAATTGTACGGCACAAACACAGATGTCTAGTCAATACTAGTGTAGTGATCAAGCAGCCAGACACATCTCTCCTGTGAATACACATCCCGCATTGGATTGAAGGGCTCAAAATACCAAATAACATATATCTAAAGAATCATGCATAATCTATAAAATATATTGTATATCATGCCAGAACAATGAATAAACAACTGCTGATTAGACAATACTATAGATTATAATAGGTCATTCTGCTGAAAGGGGGGACGTCAGATCTATACTGATGTTAAAGTCAAGAAACTAAAGATATCGCAAGTTAAAAGCATGCCCCCTGCTCGAGTCAAGTGACCATAAAATTATTTATTATTAAATTATTATTATTATTTTCGGGTTGAGGATGGAGTCAAGCTCAACTCCCAGTCCTACTGCCAGTTTCTGGAAGACACCTTCTTCAAGCAGTGGTACAGGAAGAAGTCTGCATCCTTCAAGAAAAACATGATTTTCATGCAGGACAATGCTCCATCACACGCATCCAAGTACTCCACAGCGTGGCTGGCAGAAAGGGTATAAAAGAAGAAAATCTAATGACATGGCCTCCTTGTTCACCTGATCTGAACCCCATTGAGAAACTGTGGTCCATCATCAAATGTGAGATTTACAAGGAGGGAAAACAGTACACCTCTCTGAACAGTGTCTGGGAGGCTGTGGTTGCTGCTGCACGCAATGTTGATGGTGAACAGATCAAAACACTGACAGAATCCATGGATGGCAGGCTTTTGAGTGTCCTTGCAAAGAAAGGTGGCTATATTGGTCACTGATTTGTTTTTGTTTTGTTTTTGAATGTCAGAAATGTATATTTGTGAATGTTGAGATGTTATATTGGTTTCACTGGTAAAAATAAATAATTGAAATGGGTATATATTTGTTTTTTGTTAAGTTGCCTAATAATTATGCACAGTAATAGTCACCTGCACACACAGATATCCCCCTAAAATAGCTATAACTAAAAACAAACTAAAAACTACTTCCAAAACTATTCAGCTTTGATATTGATGAGTTTTTTGGGTTCATTGAGAACATGGTTGTTGTTCAATAATAAAATTAATCCTCAAAAATACAACTTGCCTAATAATTCTGCACTCCCTGTAAATAGGCCCCTATGAGTGGAGCGTTAACTGTTAAGCGCAAGCGATAAGGGGGTTTATTGTGGGTCTTTGAACTGATCGGGTTTACTGCTCGTATTACAAGTTGAAAGTAAACATGAACGCTTGAAAACAATTGAAGTTAACACACGTCGGGTTATCGCGTCCTCAGAGCTCTGGTTAACTGTTTTGTGAAACAAAAAAGTGTCACAAAACATATCAAAATACATTACAAAGTACAGTTACACTCATAATAACAGAATTTAATAAAAAAATCTCAAAGATATAAGATCTCAGGTGTTAGGGAAAAAAGGCAGGCAAAGGGCTTTAACATAGACATACTGTACCTACATATAGCATGTCTAAAAATGGATATGTATGTTTGTGCGATCATTCGTGTGAGAGAATGGCCTGTCAATCACAGAGAGCGAGCAAGTTCTCTGTGATTTCTCATCACCACCTCAGAGGTGGCATAGGCCTCTAGTTATCAAGCTCCGTACGTACCTGCCATCGCTGGCCCCAATACGCCCGCCTAAGCTCGCCTCACATCGCCACCGTGGACCTGAATACGCTCGCCAAAGTTATCAAAAAAGCTGTCAAAAAGCCGCGCACCAAGTACGGGGCGATGAGCAGCGGACTGTGATAGTTAGCACTCATCCGATCTCGCTGCTCTTCGGCTTTTTCACAGCTTTATTGATAAGCTGTCACTAAGCACTGACACTATACTATACTGTTCTACCCCCTATACCCGCGCCCCGGAGCCCCCGCAACTAAATAAAGTTATTAACCCCTAAATCGCCGCTCCTAGACCCCTCCACAACTAAATTAAACATGTTAACCCCTAAACCGCCGCTCCCTGAGCCCACCGCCACTCTAATAAACTTATTAACCCCTAAACCACTGCTCCCGGACCCCGCCGCCACCTACATAATACCTATTAAACCCCTATCCTGCCCCCCTATACCGCCACCACCTTTTATAAATTTATTAACCCCTATCCTGCGGATCCTGTACCCCGCCGCAACTAAATAAATTGTTTAACCCCTAAACCGCAGCTCCTGGACCCCACTGCCACCTATATTAAATTTATTAACCCCTAATCTGCCCCCCCTACACCGTCGCCACCTATATTAAACTAATTAACCCCAAAACCTAAGTCTAACACTAACCCTAACACCCCCCTAACTTAAATATTATTTTAATAAATCTAAATAAAAATTACTCTTATTAACTAAATTAATCCTATTTAAAATTAAATACCTATAAAATAAACCCTAATATAGCTATAATATAACTAATAATTACATTGTAGCTATTTTAGGGTTTATATTTATTTTACAGGCAACTTTGTATTTATTTTAACTAGGTACAATAGCTATTAAATAGTTATTAACTATTAAATAACTACCTAGCTAAAATAATTACAAAATTACATGTAAAATAAATCCTAACTTAAGTTACAATTAAACCTAACACTATACTATCATTAAATAAATTAAATAAATTACCTACAAGTAGCTACAATTAAATACAATTAAATGAACTAACTAAAGTACAAAAAAAAACCAAACACTAAATTACAGAAAATAAAAAAGATTACAAGAATTTTAAAATAATTACACCTAATCTAAGCCCCCTAATAAAATAAAAAAAACCAAAATAATAAAAGTCCCTACCCTATACTACATTACAAAGTAACCAGCTCTTTTACCAGCCCTTAAAAGGGCTTTTTTGCGGGGCATGCCCCAAAGTAATCAGCTCTTTTGGCTGTAGAAAAAACTACAACCCCCCCCAACATTAAAACCCACCGCCCACATACCCCTACTATAACCCAAACCCCCTTAAATAAACCTAACACTACCCCCCTGAAGTTCTCCCTACCTTGAGTCGTGTTCACCCAGCCGGGCCGAAGTCTTCATCCAAGGGGCGCTGAAGAAGTCTTCTATCCGATAGAAGTCTTCATCCAAGGGGCGCTGAAGAGGTTTTCCATCTGATAGAAGTCTTCATCCAGGCGGCGTCTTCAATCTTCATCCATCCGGAGTGGAGCCATCTTCAAAGCAGCCGACGCGGAGCCATACTTCTTCACCGACGCCTACTCGCCGAATGAATATTCCTTTAAGTGACGTCCCTCGAATTCCGATTGATTGATAGGATTCTATCAGCCAATCGGAATTAAGGTAGGAAAAATCTGATTGGCTGATTCAATCAGCCAATCAGATTGAAGTTCAATCCGATTGGCTGATCCAATCAGCCAATCAGATTGAGCTTGCATTCTATTGGCTGATCGGAACAGCCAATAGAATGCGAGCCTGGATGAAGACTTCTATCGGATGGAAGACCTCTTCAGCGCCCCTTGGATGAAGACTTCTATCGGATGGAAGACCTCTTCAGCGCCCCTTGGATGAAGACTTCTATTGGATGGAAGACATCTTCAGCGCCCCTTGGATGATGACTTCGGCCCCGCTGGGTGAACACTACTCAAGGTAGGGAGAACTTCAGGGGGTAGTGTTAAGATTATTTAAGGGGGTTTGGGTTAGAGTAGGGGTATGTGGGTGGTGGGTTTTAATGTTGGGGGGTTGTATTTTTTTTTTACAGGCAAAAGAGCTGATTCCTTTGGGGCATGCCCCACAAAAAAGCCCTTTTAAGGGCTGGTAAAAGAGCTGATTACCTTGTAATTTAGAATAGGGTAGGGACTTTTAATTTTTTTTTTATTATTATTATTTTATTAGGGGGCTTAGATTAGGTGTAATTATTTTAAAATTCTTGTAATCTTTTTTTATTTTCTGTAATTTAGTGTTTGTTTTTTTGTACTTTAGTTTATTTAATTGTATTATTTGTAGCTACTTGTAGTTAATTAATTTAATGATAGTGTAGTGTTAGGTTTAATTGTAACTTAGGTTAGGATTTATTTTACAGGTAATTCTGGATTTATTTTAGCTAGGTGGTTATTAAATAGTTAACTATTGTACCTAGTTAAATAAATACAAAGTTGCCTGTAAAATAAATATAAATCCTGATAGCTACAATGTAATTATTAATTATATTGTAGCTATCTTAGGGTTTATTTTATAGGTAAGTATTTAGTTTTAAATAGGATTAATTTAGTTAATAAGAGTAATTTTTATTTAGATTTATTAAAATAATAATTAAGTTAGGGGGGTGTTAGGGTTAGTGTTAGACTTAGGTTTAGGGGTTAATTAGTTTAATATAGATGGCGGCGGTATAGGGGGGGCAGGATAGGGGTTAATAAATGTATTATAGGTGGCGACGGTGTAGGGGGGCAGATTAGGGGTTAATAAGTTTAATATAGATGGCGGCGGGGTCCGGGAGCAGCGGTTTAGGGGTTAAACAATTTATTTAGTTGCGGTGGGGTACGGGATCGGCAGGATAGGGGTTAATAAATTTAAATTTATTATAGGTGGCGGCGGTATAGGGGGGCAGGATAGGGGTTAAAAGGTATTATGTAGGTGGCGGCGGGGTCCGGGAGCAGCGGTTTAGGGGTTAACATATTTATTATAGTTGTGGCAGGGTCCGGGAGCAGCCGTTTAGGGGTTAATAAGTTTATTAGAGTGGCGGTGGGCTCCGGGAGCTGCGGTTTAGGGGGTAATACATTTATTTAGTTGTAGGGGGGCCGATTAGGGGTGTTTAGACTCGGGGTACATGTTAGGGTGTTAGGTGTAGACAGCTCCCATAGGAATCAATGGGCTATCAGGCAGCAGCGAACATGAACTTTCGCTATGGTCAGACTCCCATTGATTCCTATGGGATCCGCTGCCTCTAGGGCGGCGGATTGAAAACCAGGTACGCTGGGCCGGAAAAGTGCCGAGCGTACCTGGTAGTCATTTGATAACTTCCAAAAGTAGTCAGATTGTGCCGAACTTGCGTTCGGAACATCTGGAGTGACGTAAGAATCAATCTGTGTCGGATTGAGTCCGGTGGATCGAAGCTTACGTCACTATATTCTACTTTTGCTGGTCTGTAGGGCTTGATAACTTAGGCGAATCAGCCTCGCCACAAATATGCTGCGGAATTCCAGGGTATTTGAGGTTGACGGCTTGATAACTAGAGGCCGTAGAGTGTCTATTGACCGCTGCTTCTTACATTGTGGTAAGCAATCCCCCACAAGGGCTCTGGAGCAGCTTTCGCTGCTTAGTACATGGAGCACATAATGCTTATTTGGGCTCAATTAGATTGTGTTTTGCTCTCAGAAATAAAGACTGAGACATATTTTCTGGAGCATAATTTTTATGTTTTTCATTTGGATGACTATGTACTAACTTTCTAATTTAATATATGGCTATAGCAATACCACTCAAACAATGACTCACACAATACCACTCACATAAGTTTACTATTAAGCTTTTGTACTTTGTTTTTATTGTAAGGGGACAATGACATTGATTTTGCATTAGTAACATCAACACGGTGTGGTATTTAGCATTCTCAGTGTGAAGATGATAAGAGCCAATGAATTTGTGAATGTCATAAATCAAAGTCACACGTCAAAGCCACTTGGGGCTTTAGCATACACTTGCCAGATAATAAATTACTTATGAAGCAGAAGTTATGAAGCAGCAGTCTAAAGACCGATGCTCCATAGCCTGCTCTGAGGTGACGGACAGAAATCGCCAGAAATCAACCCGATCAAATACAATCGGGTTGATTGACACCCCCTGCTAGCGGCCGATTGGCCGCGAATCTGCAGAGGGGCATTGCACCAGCAGTTCACCAGAACTGCAGGTGCAATGATAAATGCAGAGAGCGTATGCTGTCGGCATTTATCGATGTGCAGCGGACATGATCCGCAATATCGGATCATGTCCACTCGTACATTAATAAATAGACGCTGAAGTGTAAATTCTGCTTTCTGCTTTTTAGTAACAAGCACAGTCCTTACATAAATGGTTGAGGTCAAATATATATTTTACAGATCCTATAATTACTGAACAACACTTACATATAAATAAGGGAATAGAACCTTGAGTCCAAACAAATATAAATAAATCAACAAGGTCAGAGGTCAGTCTCATTGAGTAACTAATGCCTATTAAAAGTAATAGTGGCTAAAACAATCTTGATAGCATTCTTCTGGCAAGGCAGTGCAAATTTTAGATAAAAGAAGCAAACGGAACACACATAAGGCAGTACACAATTCAAAAAGAACTAGCAATAAAAGTTTGATTGTAAATAACAGATACAGCACATATAGGTATGGAACAGACAATAAGGAGTAGACCTCCGAGTGCTATTTCTGAAAACAAGAACAAGCTGAGAAGTACTGGGATACAGGCTGCTACTTCCAGATAGACAGGATCACAGGAACTTCACTGCATAGGCCAGACACAAACAACTCTTCTAATACAAACTAGCATACACAGCTATTACAGCCACACATACTTACTTCTGGACACCAAAACACAGACACTTATTGCTTAAAGGGACATAAAACCACTTTCTATTGCCTAATTTGCTTCATTATCTTGGTATCCTTTGTGTTAAAGCATATCTAGATAGGCTCAGTAGCTGTTGATTGGTGGCTGCACATAGGTGTCTTGTGTGATTGGCTCACCCATGTAAATGGCTATTTCTTCAACAAAGAATAGCTAAAGAATGAAGCAAAATAGATAACAGAAGTAAATTGGAATGTTGTTAAAATTGTATTCTCTATCTGAATTATGAAAAATACGCTGTCGGCATTTAACATTGCACATGAAATTTAATATTGCAAATTCTGGTGAACTGCTTGTGCAATGTCACTCCCTGCAGATTCACGGCCAATCGAGCGTATAGGATCAGGCGGATTGATGTCCGCAGCCTCAGAGGCAGAAGACGAGTTAAGGAGCAGTGGTCTTAAGACCGCTTCATAACTGCCATTTCCGGCGAGCCTAAAGGCTTGCGCAGAAACAGGGGCATTAGGAGCCATTCAGCCCTTGATAAATCGGCCCCAGAGGCTCAATTCCTGGACACCATTATCAAAGGATCGTCATAATATTGCTATGTTGTGAAGTTTATCGAAAATGTAAAGTGCATGTGAAATGCTGTAAAGTGTTTGGATGCTTGTTTAAAGGTAGTCTCACACAGAGGTGTTTTAGTACAGGTCACTGTGCGATGTGAGGTTCTATACTGCAGCCTTGCCATGTATAGTGAGAGATAGTGTAAATGATCCCTTTAGACCGTCTGGAATGACAATAATGTATGAACTGACTCTCTTTACTTACAAAACAACAGATAGCCTTGTAAATGAATAATAAACCTATTTGAGCGGGGGTATTATGTGCATGGTGTTACATACATGCATTATACTGTAAAATAGCAATAATGGGCTTTATGAAGTATGCAAATCATGTTGTTGTTTTTTTTTGTTTTTTTAAATGACAAGATTTTTAACATTAAAAATACTGAGCCACTATTATTGTGCAATATTTTCAATGTTAAAAATCTTGTCATTTTTAACCCTTTGAGTGCTAAGTGCTAAGTTTTTTAAAAAAAAATTTTTTTTTATTTGTTTTAACTTTTTTTTTTCTTTTTCAGATCTTTCAGACTTAAACTGTTGGAAAGGTTAAGCGATTACCTTTCCAACGGCGGGTCTTGGGGGTGTCTGTAGCTGCTTAGATGCCTGAGATACAGGCTTCTAAGCAGCATGCCCCTGCTCCTATACTTAACAATGTTAAGTATAAATAAAGTTGCGCAGTGACGTCATCATGTCATTGCACGTGATGTCACCACGCATAACGTGAAGCCCCGGCGATGCCTGTCACTATGCAGGCCTGAACGCCGGGGTAGGAGCGGGTGGGAGGCCTCAGATCTCCCTCAAGGTGTGAGAGTGCTAGCGACGGCTCTGAGCTGTCGTTAGCACCAGAGTGGGAAACTCTGCGACGGCTCAGAGCCGTCGTTAGCACTCAAGAGGTTAACATAGTAACATAGTGAGACTTCCGGTGGGCGGGCCATAGGAACGGTCGCATGAAGAAGGAGCTCCGCGACCGCTCCTGTAATAACAGTAAAATCTGTTACCTAAACCCGACCAGACAACTACCTTGGGCTGTAGGGAGAGAAGCTAGCCCGGTAAATAAAAGGAGGGAGCGAGAGATCTGCTCCACCACCGGAAGGTAAAGTATTTAGTAGCGCGATAGGCGCAGTACGATCCACTCACGTGGACGAAAAGTAACTGACATTACAAGCTGATTAATGGCACAGACACACTGAACGGAGTGCCTTGACAATCGGAGTTGACAGGAGAATAGTACAGAGACACAAGGCTGTATATCATCTAGCTTACCGCGACCACGAGGTATTTCTGTCTCAGGCCACATAAAGCAACACTGAAAACAAAAAGAGACAATTACCGATGTTATGGCATCCAGCACTTGCAACACAGTTAATAGGCTTTTCAAATCTGCCTATAGCACACAATACGGGGATGCAGAAAAGGGACATTAAATGACCGAATTATAAATGACCGGATATCTCCCTCTCCGGACTTAAACAGCTACAAGGCCCCGGATGTGAGGGCAGAAGGCCACACTAATGTAACATTGAGAAGCTAGGTGGGTGCTTTTATATCATTATCAGGACATTACATACTCATAACTAAAGCTGCAAGCACCCCCTATAAGGAAAGGCAAATAAAAAGTGGCGTATACTTCCAACACAAACAGGGAATAAAAGAGGGATCTGATCCTGGGTCAAGGACACAACACCCAGACATACTAGGAACTACACTTAGACCTTGCGGTTTGGCTCAGGCTCGGTGGCCTTTATTCTTATAAAAATCACTGTATGCAGAAATATTACAGCAGCTTTCAGAAAGCTACGAGCACAATGGCGGCAAGAAATAAACAAACAGACAGGAAAGCCAAACATCAGGCTGAGACACAGATGGCGGCAGGAGGAGGGGAGATTGAATACGACGCCATGAATCCAGACCCACACCCTATAGTCGCACAGCTCTCGGCCTTATTTCTCCCCAAATTGGAGCACCTACAAACTGGCCAAGACGCCATGGCGGCTGACCTGAAACAGATGGCCAACAGAATCACCAGAGCGGAACATCGGGTGTCAGGGGTAGAAGATCTGCAAAGGTCCCAAGCCACAACTATAACAGCACTACAAAAGCAAAATACAATACTATCAGAGAAACTAGATGATCTAGAAAATAGATCACGAAGAAATAACCTTCGTATAGTGGGGCTGCCAGAAACTGTGGCCAGCACCACCCTCATCAACTTTGCTGAACAAACACTGCCAGAGATCCTGAAAATACCAAACTCCTTGACGCCCTTTTGTGTAGAGAGAGCACATAGGGTGGGGACCCCAGGAGGGAACAGAGACCAGTCAAAATTCCCGAGACAAGTAATGGTCAAGTATCTAAACTTCCAACATAAGGTGACCATCCTAAGAGCATACAGACAAAACGGCCCGATACAGTTTGAAGGGAGAAGGTTACTGATCTTTCAAGATTATTCAATCGAAGTAACCAGGAGAAGACGAGAATTTGCACCATACTGTAAAACACTCATAGAAAAAGGACGACAAGTTTCACTACTGTACCCTGCAAAGTTAAGGATCCACACACCAACGGGACATAAACTCTTTGACTCCACTAGACAGCTGCAAAAGTTTCTAGAGGATGAAGAAAAAGACACTGCTGCAGGAAGAAATGTCCCAGACTGACATTGAGAGAGTCTAAGATCCATTCTCGGGATGCCATTTAGGGGGTGAAATTGAATTTATTGTTGTTCTGAGGGATGGGGCCTAATCGCCCTTAGAGTCATGATGAGAGCCCTCGATGCACATTCTAAATACAGAATCAGGAAGATCTACATACAGTAAATTAACTTGAAGGTAAAGAATCTTGTCATAATTGTCTATAAGAATCACTTAAACAATCATATCATAGGTGAGGGAGATAAAGGTTAAATAGTCCCTACTCATAGGAACTTATAAAAGAGATTTAAATGCTGATATTATTAGCTATGTTTGTTTTGTTGTTTCATCATGTTGTACACAGTAATTATGTATGTTATATTTCACCTGTTGAGCATGTTGTGCGGATAACCTTGTGTAACGTTTACTCAAACCTGAGCAGGGGTGGGGAGCTTAAAACTGATAATTTCTTAGGTATGTATTGTGATGTTGACCCTAACCAAATACTCAATCTTACAGACAGCAGTGTGTTACTTTGCCATATGACAGGCTTGACTGAGACTGCTTATGACACCATGAGCCGGCATAAGACACGTAAACACGGTAAGATACTTCCTTATACAAGCAGTGCGGAGCCATGGCACAACTAAACATCATTGCGTGGAATGTGGGAGGCATTACGTCTCCCATCAAACGCAAAGCCATTCTAAAACACCTTAGATCCCTTAAAACTGACATAGCAATATTGGAGGAAACTCATCTAACTCAAGTAGAACACCAGAAACTGAAACAGGGCTGGGTGGCAGAAGTAGTGTACACCCCATACGAATCACGCAGAGCGAGGGGAATAGCGGTCCTCTTTAAAAAAGGACTCCCATACACCATAATTAACAAGACAATAGACACGGAAGGGCGTTACATTATCCTACACCTTAAAATACAGGAGCTCGCTCTGGTGCTATGTGGAGTATATGGGCCACCCAACCAGAAGCATGAATTTTGGACCGGGTTGCACAATAAACTATTACCATTTATTCACCTACCATTGGTGATAGGAGGGGATTTTAACATTGCTCCGCACACGCCAGTAGATAGATTTAGAGACCCGGCCTGGAGGGGTACCACCCCTGGAATCAACAGGAATGCTAAAATAGAGACCCGCATCATGACTAAATTTCAAAACACACTGGGACTCAGAGATATTTGGAGAGATAGGAACCCGGAAGGGAAAAATTACACTTGCATTTCCACCGCAAAACACACCATGTCCCGCATAGACTACTTCTTACTCTCCATGTCACTGACCCCAAAGGTGGAAAACGCAAAAATACTAGATATAACCCTCTCAGACCACACACCCATTCAGTTGCGATTAAGTCTGGGAGCACCAGAACGGAGGGGACACACATGGAGATTCCCAGCATACCTATATAATGATGTTAACTTTCACACCTTCCTTAACAAAGAGTGGCAGTTCTATAGCGAGGCCAACTCTGCCCATAGAGATAAACCGATGTTATTCTGGGAGGCCGCTAAAGCGGTCTTGAGAGGAGCAATCACAACCTACACGATAAAACTGAAAAAACAATATAAAGCAAGAGCAGAGCTCCTCCTCCGACAACTTAAAAATGCATACAATAAATACTTAAGATACCCCACCACACAAAACAGAGAACATTACTATGCGGTCAAACAACAAAGGGACACATACCTATTGGATAGCTCCTTGAGAACATTAAATAGGGCTTCAGGCCTCTTCTACAGGCATGGTAACAAGACAGGCAAATATCTGGCAGCACTGACAAAGATTATAAGGCCAAACAATTTAATAACTAGCATAAAAGTGGGGGACTCCATGGAGAAAGACAATGATAGGATAGCGCAGGCCTTTAGGGAGTACTACCAAAACCTTTACTGTCCCGCAGACATTGACACTGAGCTTAGAGACCAATTTTGGTCACATCTGCAACTGCCTCGCCTGTCTGACTCAGAGTCGGATGCCTTGAATTTACCCATAACCAAACAGGAAATAACCTGTGTTATCAGGGGGTCCCCACAAGGGAAAACGCCAGGTCCTGATGGACTGCCAGGCGAATTTTATAAGATCTTGCTCCCAAATGTTGTGGAGGACCTAGAAACACTATATAACGGCCTACTGGCTGGACAAATTGATATCTCAAATAGATTTGTAGAAGCTAATATTACGCTGATAGCCAAACCAGGAAAAGACCCAACTTTGAGGGAGTCGTACAGACCTATCTCGCTCCTAAACAGCGATTATAAAATCCTAACTAAAATCCTAGCAAATAGATTAATGAAAATTCTGCAATCCCTCCTTCATAAAGATCAGACAGGATTTGTTAAGGGCCGCTCCTCTGTCTCGAATATTAGAAAGCTTCAGTTAATTCTCTCCCACTACTGGGTTAACTATAACAAATCGGACATACCGTCCCCGCTCCCGGAAGCGTGCCTTCTGGCCGTGGACGCGGAGAAGGCTTTTGATAAAGTCTTATGGGGACACTTATTCTATTCTTTGGAGAAATTTGGGATCCGAGGGGAATTTCTGCAAATGGTCCGGCGGCTTTATTCTGACCCTAGGGCAGCATTGATTATTAATGGAGGACTCTCCGAATCCTTCAAACTAGGAAGGGGGACCAGGCAGGGATGCCCCCTCTCCCCACTATTGTTCGACTTGGCATTGGAACCGCTGGCAGTGAAAATTAGGAATACACTACAGGGCCTTAAGATAGGGAAGGAGACGATTCATCTGTCTCTGTACGCAGATGACATGATTTTAGCTATTCCCAACCCGCCTACCAATCTACCACCCCTGATCTCCATAATTAAAATGTTCGGGGAAATTTCGGGGTATCAGATAAATAACAGCAAATCAGAACTTCTGTGGCTGCATCCTGGGGGAGGAGTGAGGCTGCCAGATTTTCAATTTAAGATAGTAAAGAGTAGCTTCAAATATTTGGGAATCCAGCTGAGTGCTAATCCACATAAATGGTATGACCTCAACTACAGACAATTGATAGGATCCATAGTGTCTCAACTAAAAGCTTGGGGGGGCCTGCCTTTGTCCCTGACGGGTAGGATCAGCCTGATAAAGATGTCCATTTTTCCCAGGATATTGTATACAATGCAGATGCTGCCTCTCACGCTTAGAAAATCTGACCTCAATACCCTTAATAAAACGATTCTGGCCTTTGTCTGGAACAACAAAAAACATAGAGTCAGCCTACAAAAACTTACAGCTACAAGAGGAATGGGAGGTTTTGGCCTACCTAATATCAAGCTATATAATTGGGTCACATCTGGGAAAATAGTGTTAGACTGGCTGACAGGGGAGGGCTGTTTTGCACACACACAGCTAGAGCAGGAGCTGATTGCCCCCATGTCATTAGAAATGTTACCACACCTAACTAGAACACAAGCTGAGAAGGCGATGGGTTCACATCTGCCCCTTATTGAACCACTGAGAGCATGGCAAAAAGTATGTAAATGGTTGAAAATAGACAATACATATTCTAAACATCTTCCCTTGAGGGGAAACCCTAATTTTATAGCAGGCTACTCTACCAAGCCCTTTTTGATATGGTACGAGAGGGGCCTAAAGAAGGTTAGTCAGTTGTTCAAAATGGGAACAAGTGAGGTCAAGACTTTTCAGGAGTTGCAAAGAGAGTTTGAAATACCGAATATACATCACTATGCATATCTGCAAACCAAGCACTATGTTAACCAGATAATTAGAGGCTCACCGTCCCTAGTGGGACACTCAGGGTTGGAGGCTACTATATCAGTCTTCAAACATGGCAAACATTCCATCTCATTGCTTTACAGAACATTACTACACGACATTGAAAAGCACACTATAAAAAACATAGTTTTGAGGTGGTCTGACGCTCTGGACATTGAGGTGACACACCAGGTGATCATTGATAGCTTCCAACACATTAGAAAGGCCACTTTGGCCACAGACCTCAGGGAAGCCCATACAAAGATGCTCCATCAGGCCTACATGATCCCGAAAGTCCTTAAGAAATGGAATACAACAATACCTAACATATGTCCGAAGTGTCAGTTCATGGATCCCAGCATACTCCACTTTATACTCAACTGTCCACATATTAGGAAGTACTGGGCTCAGATAGCTTATTGGATTAAGGTTCTCACTTCAACTGACACCCCTCTCAGAGAGGAACAAATCTTGTTCCTGAAACTAGATAATACCCCGGTAGCTGCCAGACCCTTTATTATTAATGTGATTATTTTGGCCAAGAAACTTATTCTGAAACATTGGCCTTCTGGCAAAATCCCGAAACTTAATGAGTTGAAAAACCTCATCCTCACACAGCTCACTAAGGAAAAGTGGGACACATTGGAAGACCCAAATAAAAGAACAGCGAAATTTTTTGAAAAGTGGGAACCCTTTATGCACACACTAGCCAGAGAGACACAGAAACAAATTATCTATCCATTTAGAGACACTATTTACATCTTAGAAAAACAGCTCACAGGACAGTGGACTTTCGACTGACAGTGTTGTGAGGGAGGGAACGTTTATACTCACGCTATCACATATGAACTATGTCACAAAACAGGTTGTGCCAGGTAAAACCAGAACTGTACAGATGAATACCAAGATTGTAATGCCAAGCTACAGCATGCTCACTGTTCATTGTTGAATGTTAATTGTTAACTGATCCCCTTGAGAGGTTCCTTTAGGGGTCAGTCTATCTTAGTATAATTTGTTTATGTTTATTATAAAATGGCTGGAAAGAACGAACTCTATTGAATCACATAATTTCACTAACATTACTAGCAGAACTGATTGGACTTTGAATCGAGTATGGTACCCTCATAATAGTGAACTCTGCAATATGTATCTTGGATCATTTGTCATACTTATCAATGTATTGTATTGTTCTGAAAAGCCGAAATAAAGAAAGTTTATAAAAAAACATAGTAACATAGTAGATGAGGTTGAAAAAAGACCGAAGTCCATAAAGTTCAACCTACGCAAATTTAAAATATAATCAAAAAGCTCCAGTTAAGCTTAAATAATCCCACTAAAAGGTGACCCACTTAATACTAGCAATCATATCCATGAATTTTGTTTATAGACAGAAATGTATCCAAATAATTTTTAAATGTATCTAGGGTATTGGCATTCACTACCTCCTTTGGTAATGAGTTCCACAATTTTATTGCTCTTACAGTGAAAAAATGTTTCCATTGCAGGAGATTAAATCTCCTTTCCTCCAACCTTAAATTGTGACCTCTGGTCACAAACAATTTTCTTGGAATAAACAGAGCTTCTGCCATCTCTGTATATGGGCTTTGAATATATTTATATAAAGTAATCATGTCACCTCTTAAGCGCCTTTTTCTAAAGAAAACAGACCCAGTTTGGCTAGTCTCTCCTCGTAAGTTAAATTCTCCAATCCCCTTATTAGCTTTGTGGCCTTTCTCTGAACTTTTTCTAGTTCTGCAATATCTTTTTTTGCGATCGGTCCCCAGAACTGCACTCCATACTCAAGGTGAAGACTTACCAGGGCTTTATATAGTGACAGAATTATGCTTTCCTCCCTTGAGTCAATGCCTCTTTTAATACATGCTAGTATCTTATTAGCATTTGAAGCTGCTGCCTTGCATTGTGCACCCATCTTTAGCTTGTTATCTATTACTACCCCCAAATCCCTTTCCGCATGTGTTTGGCTACGTCTTGTCCCATTTAAATAATATGTTGCCTGCTTATTTTTACTTCCAAAATGTAGAACCTTGCATTTTCCCGTATTAAATCTAATTTTCCATTTACCTGCCCATACTTCTAATTTTTGCTGGTCCCTTTGTAACGAAAGTTCATCCTGCTCTGACCTAATGACCTTACTTAACTTAGTATCATCTGCAAAAATAGAGATGTCGCTATTTAATCCTTGCTTCAAGTCATTTATAAAAATATTAAAAAGAATAGAGCACAGCACTGATCCCTGGGGTACTCCACTGATTACCTTTGTCCAATCTGAGTATGATCCATTTACTACTACTCGCTGCTCCCTATCTTTTATCCAGTTATTTATCCATAAACTAACATTTTCAGCTATTCCCAGTCCCTAAATTTTGTGCATTAATCTCTCATGTGGCACTGTATCAAACGCCTTTGCAAAATCTAAGTATATCACATCAACTGATTCCCCTTTATCTATAGTTTTACTTACTTCCTCATAGAATCTAATTAGATTAGTTTGACATGATCTTTTTCTCATAAAAACATGCTGATTAGAACTCATAATCTTGTTTACACGAATATGCTCATCAATATAATCCCTTATAATCCCTTCAAAAAAAATATTCAATTTACATAGTGCTATCATTATAAAGCCCATAATTATAAATAGGAAAAATTGTGGCCCTATATCCTGTACTCAGAATCAGATTAATAAAATAAAAAAAACATGCCAAGGTACAAACATTAAATTAACAGTAAAAATACCTAATTTACTATTTATAAATGTAATGAATATATATAACACAGCGTATACACAAGTACAATATAACCACAGTACCCCAGGTAAAATAGGTATTTTTTAATGTGTTTTTTATTAACATTATTGTCACATATTAAAGTCACATGACATTTGTGAAATTAAAAGGCATTTGTGACATGAAAATACTATATCAAAGTCCAGACTAAAAGAAAAACAAAATAGTACATACACAACCAGTAGTCTTTTTTATGACCCGTCTAAATTCTTATGATGTAAATTCTGTAGCAAGTTCTATCCCATAGACACATCTTTGACAAGCACAAGTTTGGAATACACCCTTATGAGTCACATTTTGGGAATAGTATCTTGAAATTTTTTTAAATGTCAGATAATTCTGATGGGAAAAAGCTCTGGTAAGACAAAATGTTTGTTTTAGTCTATAATGACATAAAAATAAAATATTTATTCTAAGTTTAATTAAGTAAACAAGTCAAGTTCATAAGAAAGGAAGCAATAAGTGCATAGGGTCATATAACTAAAAAACGGCTTAGAAATTGTGGGTAAAACGTTGTTACAAATAAAGTTTCCAACACCTTAATTGCTTATTACAGTAGTGGTAATGAGTATATTTGATTCCATAATAAAAAAACTATACATTAATCTTTAAAACAAGAACATGAATAACATATGTTTAACCCTATGAATAACCTAGGGTTAAACCCCTACTGCCCTACTACCTCACCCCCTCTCGTTCTTGGCGGTTTTGGGCTCCTCAGAGCAACCGCAATCTCCCAGACCTTTCCTTTTGTGAGAATTTGTGTGTGAAACTGATCTTGAAAGAGCTGGTCTCTGACCGAACTATCCCCCTCCGGCTGGCCAGCCGGCCGGCCCCTGAATCTACCGGCCGGCTGCCGCACTCAGCATCCTCCCGAGAAATTTACCTCCGGCCGCTTCAGAGGCCCCTTGCCCCACGACTCAGCTCTCTTGGGGACTAGTACCCCGTGGGGAGGGTAAAATGTGGGCCAATTGCCGGAGGTGAGCTCCATAGAGGACCGAGGTTTCCGAGCCCTACTCAGCAGACCGCCCTTCGGCCGGCCAGCCCCATGGAACTGCCGGCCGGCCACAGCAGCTTGGATTTTCAGTCCCATTTAACTCAGGTTGCTCCAGCGGCCCCTTGTCCTAGAGCTCTGCCCTTTTGGGGATTGATACCACTCAGGGAGGACTAGAGGTGGGGTGATTTCCAGGGGTGAGCCTCTTAGAAACCGGGGGTTTCGAACCTCCCCTCAATACCCATTTACCAGAGGTCTTCCCGGTGTACGCTGGGTAGCCCATAACTCCGACCCCCAGCCATGGATCAAGGCGCTTTTTAGACTGAGGCAACTGTGAGTCAAGGGCTTTCCAACAACATCCTGGAAGGGTCAATGCTCCCCAGGGATCACCCAAAATGCACCCTCCCTGTCCCGCTGGACACTGGGGGCCATTGGACATAATGGAGGCAACAGCCTGTCTGGAGGGGTGGGAGATTTGGGGGATTGATAAGGCTCTTATCAAAATCAGTTTGTGTATAAATGTTGTGTGTTTTCCAAATAAAGTGTACTTCATATTTTCACCTGGATGCTAGTCTGTCTAGTTATTTGGGTGGGAATGCCTAAAATCACTCTCTTCACTGCATAGCGGCAGGTTACAGGGGCAGGAAGGATCCTTTGGCGGGTAGCCAGAGTCCATCACAACATACAATTTCTTTTAGTAGACTGATGAAGCTGCATTCAAAAGTTTTCTTTGGATTTGTTTTTAGAAAACTCTCTCCATAGTGCATCTGTCATAATATAATTTAAATTGAGGGAAAGAGAGTGGCTCTAATACAACATATCCTAATATAAATAAACTTTAAATTTTAAAGCCTAATAAGTTTAAGTGTATAGACACAGTATTATGATATGAGTTAATAACTATGTAGACAGTCATGTTTTTACATACCATATTTTTTTCATATAAGATTTGTTTTCAAGTTAAATTTGCACCCTACTATGTCCTGTCTACTGCTCGCAGGTACTATGGGGTTGGGCTTTCCCCGATTAGGTCTCCTGTCTTTCCGGACCGAAAAGCTGAAGCTGCCAGTTTGAAGGATATAATTGGAAAGGACGCTGGTGAGTCTGCAAACCTTTTACTGTTGTGCTCTATTATGTCCTGTGTCTAGCAGATTGTGTCCCAAATCTCTAATGTACCTAATTATCCAGTTCTCCATTTTACTTTTCCCTGCCTATCCAAGTTTTCCTCTCAGTCCTTTCCATATGTTCTTGGCCTTCTTTTGGAACATTCTGGGTCTTCTTTGTTTTTCTTCATCTCCAATTCTAGCCCTCTTTTGAACTTAACTTATATGTCTTTTTTATATTAATTATTTTTTTTTGTTTTGTTAGGAAATTTCTATATATGTTTTAAGATAGATATATGAATAGATAAATAGATAGATAGATAGATAGATAGATAGATGATAGATAGATAGATAGATACATGGCTTACTTTCTGATCTTCATTTAAATGGAAAGGAGCTTGGGATGTGATTTTGCTAGGCATTAAAAGCCTCTGGGCTAATTGTGCAAGTAGATTTTCTAAAGAAATTGTTACAGCACGTGTAATGTGGCTTGCAACTTAATCACATATTACCTAAATCACATCTTTTCTTGAAATGTAATGTGAAATTATGCATCAAATAATTCTCTCTGCTATCATATACTCCTCAAGGGATCAATTTATAGTTTTTGTTTTGAAAAATATGTTTTATTGTTGTTGTTGTTGTTTTTATATATATATATATATATATATATATATATATATATATATACAGTATATGACTACCTAATAAATTAATTTTGTTCATGGTGGTGAGAGTTCATAAGCCATTTCTCCTGGGAATTCAACATCTGGTCACAAGGAGGAGGCAAGGACACCCAAGCTTTTAATCCCTCTCACCTCTCTGATATAGAGAAGTAGGAAAGTACAAAGTAAATAGGTACATAATAAACTTCGGCTATTAGGAAAAATAAAAAAGGGCGGGTCTCATGGACTCAGCACCATGAAAGAAATTAATTTATCATGTTAGCATAAACTTGGTTTTCTTTCATAAGTTGGTGAGAGAGTCTTGGAAATTAATACCCAAGCTGTGGAGTCCACAAGTTAATAGCTGGGGAACAGTTAACAGTTAAGGCAGGCACCTAATTACCAACTCCAAGACTGTAAGAATTTCCTTCCGAAAACTATACCTTTAACAATCCCACAAGTAGAAATTAATCAAGTAGAACAGGCTGCAAATATTCTGCAAGAAATGTCCTGCTTCCAACAAGCCATACACAATGATTGCTTTAACCAGGAAGCTAAGTAACAACCGTAGTCCTCTGACCCATACATGGACCATAAACTTCAAAAAAGCAAAGACATTTTTTTATCCAAGAAAGAGAATAATATAAGGAAGCTCACAAAAAAGTCAAACAAACCAGATACTCTACTGGTGAAAAAATAGTAAGCATCACCATCAAATATGCAGAACACTGAAACCATAAATAGGTTTAAAAGAAGAGTTTGCAAAACTCTAAAAACCATTAAGGAAGAGAAAATGTTTAATGTATTTAATGTATTAGACTTACTGAGACAAGATCTAGAACAAGATCTGAATGTCAGAGAACGCATACGAAACAAGCAGATAAGTCCTTGATTACATTTCTTGTAAGAATTGAAGAATATTAAAATAGTGGTAAAAAACAAATAGGGATACTGGATATCCAATCTAGACCTGCATAGCCAGAGCTGCATGACCAAGATGGAGCCATCAAAATTACTGATTGGCAATAGAGCTTGATATTAACTATGCCTCTAAGTGGTAATACAAATGAAGGAATAAAAGACAAGCTAGTTTAAATATCAAATAGCTATAGGAAACTATAAATAAGAATCTCAGGCTCTTGCAAAGCATCTGGAAAAAGAGAGGTTACACAAGATACCATAAGATCAACATGTTAAATGTGGCATAGATTAAACACTGAGAAAACCATTTGAAGTAGAAGACCTTTCCTCAGCTAAAGAAGTTATAAACTGAAGCAATCTGCCTCACAAAAGTTCACTCAAGGGATGATAAATACAGATAGAATACAGAATGCAGGTCAAGTCTTTCGTAGAGAAGGGGACTAGAAGTTCCCCAACGAAATCAAAATATGCCTCAGATGTGATATTGCCTGAAAAACAGACACAAGTGTCTCATTTTAGTTAAAAGTTCAAGCCTGAGAACCAAGTAGAATGCACAAAGTTCGAAAATATTTATTGGTAACATTGCCTCCTGAGGAAACCTACTCCCTGCACACTCCTCAACTGCCAGACTGCACTCCAACTCAAGAGATTGACATCAGTAGAAATTATAGTCCAAGAGGAATGAAGAAAGAAAACCCCCAGAAGTCTAGAGTGGTGGATAAACCACTATAGCAGAGACTGTATTACAGTGGATTGCTAAAAAAAAAAAAACAGAACTAAGGAGTTGGCAAGCCAAATAGATAAGTGTGATGTAGAGTATGGGTCAGTCAATCTCAAGTGGTTCGATCATTTTAACTTTGGTTGCTTGACCATTTTTAATTTTCCTATTATTATTTTTTTTTTAGTTATTACCTCCAGGTATTGATATTGGAAAACCACCATTTTTTTAATGTATTTCTTTATTAATAAGGTACAGATGATACATGAAGAAACAATAAGTCATGACAAAGAAAAAATGAAAAGAAAAATACAGTACATGTCATGACAAAGCTGTCGTAGAGCGAGAACATATTCTAGAGAGGGTTTACTACACGAGAGCTTATCGTCTTTAATGCTCAATTGTATAACCCATAACAAAGTTCTGCATATAAAAAGTTCTCAGTCTTTACCTTATTTTAGTTTTAATTTGTTAGAACATAAAAACTGCTTAACTAATCTCTCTAAGGTGCTAAAGTTACCTGATTAACAGAAATCTACAAAAAATTAAATGTCACCTATTAGAGTAATAAGATTAAATAACATGTATAAAAAGATATTTGATGCATATTGTTTCTGTCAATCTTTGAAATAAGATAAGATATATTGTATTAAACATATGACCCATTTTGATGATATACATATCATACCCGTAGTAATCAATGTCTACAATAGCAAACTTGGGAAACTCTGAGGACTTGTTTCACAAAGTGGGAAGGGAAGGAGGGGATAGGGAAAGAGAGAGGAGAAAAAAAAATGTATATAAATTGAGTAAGTTCCTGCAAAAGTACATGTTAATGTGCAGCCAAAGGAAATCACTACTAACCTTAACCATTTCATTCCACTGAGACCATACTTCATATTGAACATGGAGCTTATCTTGAATTCTGTAAACATACTCTTCCATTTTTTGGATAAATGTCATCTGTGTGATAACAGCCTGGATTGTGGGTGGCTTGCTTTGTTTCCACTCTCTCACTATAATTAGTTTAGCCGATGTCAGAAAGTAGGTAAGAAACAATTTCCTAGGAAGTATCATCTATGGGAAGAACAAGTGTAATAAGCTAACCTCGGATGTTCTGGGTAAGTTAAAATTCATGTCTCCTAGCAGTTTAAAATATTCCCTCCAAAATGGTCTGAGTCTTGGGCACTCCCACCAAATATGTACCCATAAACCTAATTGGCCACATTGTCTCCAGCACAGTGGTAAAGCATTCTGAAAGATTTTATGTAATTGTGTAGGTACTAGATGCCAATGCACAGCTATCTTGTAGTGTATCTCCCTCAAAGCTACACTATGTAAGGCTTTTCTAGCAAAATCTAGTTCCCTATTCCAAAATTCAGTGTCTACTGAGAAACCAAGATCTGTCTCCCACACATTTTGGGGATTAGAGACAGGTTCTATCTGGAAGTCTATAATATTATAGTAGTTAAATGACAAGAGTCCGCCTGTCTTGCGACCCTTCAGCAGAAAGCTCTCCCATCTAGATAACTCTCTCGGGTCTTCTTTTTGAAACCCCCACAGTCGTAACAGGCTGAAGAATCTGAAAACCTCAAAAAGATATTTCTGAGGGATTGCGTATTTTTCTATAAATGCTTTTGGGCTCATCCTTCTATCATTATTCTAACCTGAATGGAGCCAAAACTATCCCAAAGGAAGCCATGAGTTTCTGGCATTTAACTTATTATGCTCTTAACAGAGCAAATCGGTGAAGGGTGAGGGGCCACATTATGATGATGTTTAATTTTGTCCCAGTTTAGATTATCTAGAAGTACTGGGTGATCAATTCCTATACTTCTCCTGTGGTGAGTTGGAACCCAAAGCAACTGAACAGAATGGGGAATGAAAGCATTTTCTACATCTTGCCATCTCTGAGAATTTGAGGTGTTATACCATGCTAACACGTGAGAAAGACATGCTGCATCATGGTATACAATCAAATTTGGGAGTGCCAAACCTCCTTTTCCAATCGATTTCTGAAGTATGTGTCTGGAGGTGCAGGGTTTTTTGCCTTTCCAGATATACTTTGTTCAAACCCTGCAATTTATTCAGTATGGTTCTAGGAACCTGGACTGGGATGCTTCTGAACAGATAAGTAATCTTTGGAAGGAAGGACATCTTGATGGCAGCAGTTCTACCCATTCAAGAAATTTCAGCATATTCCAAGGAGTCCAACAAGGTTTGGAACTCAGGAAGTCTGTCTACAAAGTTTTTAGTGATGACACCAGAGATCTCTGGGCCTAGAAATACCCCCAAGTGTTTAATATAATCCTCAGACCAATTGAATTAATATCTAGCTTTGAAGAACTCCAAATCTACTTTTGATATATGTAAGTGTAAGACCTCAGTCTTAGACACATTGAATTTATAATAATTGATGTCGCCAAAGAGTTTTAAAAGGTCCATTAATGCTGGCAAAGACGTTCTAGGGGATGTAAGTAGTAGCGTTATGTCATCTGCGAATAGGGAAATTTTATGTTGGGAAGTACCAATCTCTATTCCTTTAATACTGTCAGATTTCCTTATTACCTGGGCTAGGGTTTCTACTGCAAGCACGAATAATAGCGGGGACAAGGGGCACCCCTGGCGGGTGCCGTTTGTTATTGCAAACCTATCCAAAATAAAGCCTATCCCTTTAACCCTAGCGGTTGGGTAAGAGTACAAAGCCTGGATAGCCACTATAAATGTTTTAGGGAGTCAGAACGTTTCAAAGGTTTTCCACAGGTATTCCAACCTCACCCTGTCAAAGGCCTTCTCTGCATCCAATGACAGGGCAAGAGGGGGACCCCCTTTCTATTAGCTTCGGAAAGTATGTGGAGTAATCTCCTTGTATTATCAGGTCCCTCCCTCCCAGGGATAAAACCCACCTGATCCCCATGTATTATTGTAGGTATAACTTTAGCTTCGGAAGAAACCAAAGTTGACCTGAATTTGGGGCGTATTCCCACCTCACCCTGTCAAAGGCCTTCTTTGCGTCCAATGACAGGGCAAGGAGGGGGACCCACTTTCTATTAGCTTCAGAAAGCATGTGGAGTAATCTCCTTGTATTATAAGGTCCCTCCCTCCCAGGGATAAAACCCACCTGATCCCCATGAATTATTGTAGGTATAAATTTAGCTAATCTATTTGCCAAGATTTTAGAGTAAATTGTTGTGTCAATATTATAATGAATGAGATTGGCCTGTAGCTGCTATAACTTTGAGGATCTTTGTCAGGTTTTAATAAAGTGACAATAGAGGCCTCAAGAAACTCTGCTGGGAATGCCCCTGACAAAGCTGTTTCGTTAAAAAATCTAGTCGATATGGGGGTCAGATGTTCCCTAATATTTTTGTAGAATCTACTTGAGAAGCCATCTGGGCTAGGGGATTTCCCTAACTTCAACTTTTTTATTACTCCATTAATCTCCTCGAGAGAGATAGGTCCTTTAAGAAATTCAGCATTTTCTGAGGTTAATGAAAGAAGTTCTAATGTGTTTAAATATTCACTAATCTTGGGACTATGAGGACAAGGATCATTAGTCTGAGAATTAGTCTGAGAACAGGGACTGATATTTTTGGAAAGCTTTCCCAATATCTTTACGGGAGAACACATTATTGGTACCTTCTGCAATGGATAGTATTCTACGTTGGGCTGTCCTATTGCGAAGTTTATTAGCCAAGTGATAAGTAACTTTGTTATTGTTATGATAATGTATCTGCTTAAATTTCTCAAGTGTTCTCTGTACTCTCAGGATTTCCAAATCACAGATCTGGGATTTAGTAATCTGTATTTGAGCATTAATCTGGGCTGAATATATTAATACTAATTGTTGATGTAGGTGTTGGAAATATTCCTCAGACATTTTGGTCCATATTGACATGATAGGATCACACAGCTGCTGCAGATTTGTTGGCTGCACATCCATGATGCAAATCTCCCGTTCCACCACATACAAAAGGTGCTCTATTGGATTGAGATCTGGTGACTGTGGAGGCAATTGTAGTACAGTGAACTCATTGTCATGTTTAAGAAACCAGTTTGAGAGGATTTGAGCATTGTGACATGGTGCATTATCCTACTGGAAGCAGCTATCAGAAGATGGGTACACTGTAGTAGAGGGATGGACATGGTCAACAACAATACTCAGATAGGCAGTGGCATTTTAACAATGATCAATTGGTACTAAAGGGCCCAAAGTGTGCCAAGAAAATATCCCCCACACCATTACACCACCACCAGCAGCCTGAACCGTTGATACAAGGCAGCATGGATCCATGCTTTCATGTTGTTTACTCCAAATTCTGGCCCTACCATCTGAATGTCGCAGTTGAAATCGAGACTCATCAGACCAGGCAACGTTTTTCCAATCTTCTACTGTCCAATTTTGGTGAGCCTGTGCGAATTGTAGCCTCAGTTTAATGTTTGTAGCTGACAGGAGTGGCACCCAGTGGCTCCCAGTGTGGTCTTCTGCTTCAAGGTTCAACATGTTGTGCATTTAGAGATGATATTCTGCATACCTTGGTTGTAAGAGTGGTTATTTGAGTTACTGTTGCCTTTCTACCATCTTGAACCAGTCTGCTCATTCTGCTATGACCTCTGACATCAACAAGGCATTTTCATCCACACAACTGCCACTCTCTGAATATATTCTCTTTTTGGACCATTCTCTGTAAACCCCAGAGATGGTTGTGCATGAAAATCACAGTAGATCAGCAGTTTTTAAAATACTCAGAACAGCCTATCAGGCACCAACAATCATTCCACGTTAAAAGTAATTTAAATCCCTTTCTTCCCCATTCTGATGCTCGGTTTGAACTTCAGCAAGTTGTCTTCACCACGTCTAGATGCCTAAATGCATTGAATTGCTGCCATGTGGTTGGCTGATTAGCAATTTGTGTTACCAAGCAATTAAACAGGTGTACCCAATAAAGTGGCCAGTGATTGTATATATACAGTATATATATATATATATATATATATATATATATATATATATATATATATGTATATATTTTATTATTGAACAACAACCATGTTCTCAATGAGCCCAAAAAACTCATTAATATCAAAGCTGAATATTTTTGGAAGTAGTTTTTAGTTTGTTTTTAGTTTTAGCTATTTTAGGGGGATATCTGTGTGTGCAGGTGACTATTACTGTGCATAATTATTAGGCAACTTAACAAAAAACAAATATATACCCATTTCAATTATTTATTTTTACCAGTGAAACCAATATAACATCTCAACATTCACAAATATACATTTCTGACATTCAAAAACAAAACAAAAACAAATCAGTAACCAATATAGCCACCTTTCTTTGCAAGGACACTCAAAAGCCTGCCATGGATTCTGTCAGTGTTTTGATCTGTTCACCATCAACATTGCGTGCAGCAGCAACCACAGCCTCCTAGACACTGTTCAGAGAGGTGTACTGTTTTCCCTCCTTGTAAATCTCACATTTGATGATGGACCACAGGTTCTTAATGGGGTTCAGATCAGGTGAACAAGGAGGCCATGTCATTAGATTTTCTTCTTTTATACCCTTTCTTGCCAGCCACGCTGTGGAGCACTTGGACGCGTGTGATGGAGCATTGTCCTGCATGAAAATCATGTTTTTCTTGAAGGATGCAGACTTCTTCCTGTACCACTGCTTGAAGAAGGTGTCTTCCAGAAACTGGCAGTAGGATTGAGAGTTGAGCTTGACTGCATCCTCAACCAGAAAAGGCCCCACAAGCTCATCTTTGATGATACCAGCCCAAACCAGTACTCCACCTCCACCTTGCTGGCGCCTGAGTCGGACTGGAGCTCACTGCCCTTTACCAATCCAGCCACGGGCCCATCCATCTGGCCCATCAAGACTCACTCTCATTTCATCAGTCCATAAAACCTTAGAAAAATCAGTCTTGAGATATTTCTTGGCCCAGTCTTGACGTTTCAGCTTGTGTGTCTTGTTCAGTGGTGGTCGTCTTTCAGCCTTTCTTACCTTGGCCATGTCTCTGAGTATTGCACACCTTGTGCTTTTGGGCACTCCAGTGATGTTGCAGCTCTGAAATATGGCCAAACTGGTGGCAAGTGGCATCTTGGCAGCTGCACGCTTGACTTTTCTCAGTTCATGGGCAGTTATTTTGCGCCTTGGTTTTTCCACACGCTTCTTGCGACCCTGTTGACTATTTTGAATGAAACGCTTGATTGTTCGATGATCACGCTTCAGAAGCTTTGCAATTTTAAGAGTGCTGCATCCCTCTGCAAGATATCTCACTATTTTTGACTTTTCTAAGCCTGTCAAGTCCTTCTTTTGACCCATTTTGCCAAAGGAAAGGAAGTTGCCTAATAATTATGCACACCTGATATAGGGTGTTGATGTCATTAGACCACACCCCTCCTCATTACAGAGATGCACATCACCTAATATGCTTAATTGGTAGTAGGCTTTCGAGCCTATACAGCTTGGAGTAAGACAACATGCATAAAGAGGATGATGTGGTCAAAATACTCATTTGCCTAATAATTCTGCACTCCCTGTATATATATATATATATATATATATATATATATATATATATATATATATATATATATATATATATATATATATATAGGAGTCTGCTGCCAAGCACTCCACCTTTTGTAATTTCATATAACCCGGGTGCAAAAAAGTCATACAATTTTATCTCCCATGAAAGGGCACTTGCAGGTATGAAACTTATAAACTTTATTAGTGACTATTCTTAAAAATAAGATGTTGACGTTTTGGCTCAACATCGAGCCTTTCTCAAGACAACATGTTCTAGAAAGATACAAAACAAATCATAAACATAGAACCGTGTATACCCAAAAACACACAATTAAACAAATATCGCCTAAAGCGTAGAGAAACATACTGGTTAATAGCATACCAGTTAAAAACATTATGCTCACATCTAGTGTAACATAAGGACTGAATCAACTCATAGGTCTGTGTGCAAAAAAATAGGGTCTTAAAGGGACACTGAACCCAATTTTTTTCTTTCATGATTCAGATAGAATCAAGCTCCGTATGAACATTGACCCGCGATGGATGAAGATCTTTCGCTGCTGGAATGAAGATGGATTGCCAGACTTCAGCAATGAGTACCGATTTTGAGTTTAGTGTTATTTTTTTGGGGGGGGTTTAAGATTAGGGCATTTTTTATTTTTAAAATAGGGGGACGGTGGTTTAGGGGTTAATAGGTTTATGAAAGTAGTCGCGATGTGGGGGAATGGCGGTTTAGGGGTTAATAGCTTTATTTAGTGTTGGCGATGTGGGGTGTGGTGGTATAGAAGTTATTAGGTTTATTTATTAGTTACGATGTGGGCAGTTGGCAGTTTAGGGGTTAATATGTTTATTTCTTAGTTGCAATGTGGGCTGATTAGGGGTTAATAGTGTAGTTTATCAGTGTTAGTGTACTTTGTTACATATTTTTTATGTGTTTTGTGAAACTAATTTGTTTTTTTTTTCTCTACTTTTGAGTGCAGAATTGATTGTTGAGGTATAGGCAATAACGGTCACGGTAAAGCCATACCGCGCAACTTGTAACGTCCAGTAGCTGACCATGCCGCATGCCAAGGCCATTTTTCAAGCAGTATAGCCATACCGCACAACTTGTAATCTAGGTCTAAGAGCTCAATGATCAAAACTTTGCTGGGCAAGACATAAAAAAAAAACATGTAGACATTCACATGGGCAACTCTCAGGGAACAAAAGAGGCAAAGGGGCTGTCCCTGGAGAGATATCTCCCATAGAATGTAATGAAACTGGCAAGATATCTCCCATGTAATAATGTAATGGAGCTGGTGTCATATCTCCCATATAATGTAATGGAGCTGGTGTCATAGCTCCCATAGAATGTAATGGAGCTAGCTGGAAAGGGAAACTTCACTCTGAGGAGCAAATTTAGCAGGAAGCACAGGGCGCACTTTAAAAATGAAATCCTGCAGCCAATGCAGAACAGATTATGCTACTTTTAGAGTATGGTGCCTTACATTTATCTCTTCTTTGTACGCATGTGTTTTTTCTTTTAGGGTAATAAGTGTTTTGCGTATTTTGATACAATCTCGCCAACTTTTAGTTTCTGAGAAAAAACTGAAGGAACTGCAGCAGGAAAATGTTTAGATATTATGCCAGACCTAGAGTATAAATCACAGCTACACCCATGGAACGCCGCTGTTCAGCCCACTGGGAGAGGCAGAGAAATTCATTTAACAATACGGAAATTGAGAAAAACAATAAATAAATAAGGATATTGGTAGAGTACAAAAACTATTCTGTCTAAAGAAAGGTTCTACCTATCGGTGAATACACAATCTAAACCTAATTAATAAATTATAGTAACAATGATAATAATAAGAATGTCCGACTTGTTCTCAAGATTCAATAGGTTCCCATATTCATATAGCCAATAAAAGTGTTCCTGTACATCAGTACATCTGACCCATAATAAAACCAGTTTATTCATCAACTCTTTAATAGACAATGCAGAATAACTTTAGTGCAGTAATGTGGAGTGCAGTGCATGAGGTAAGGTGAGCGTTCTGTCTAGGGAAGGGAACAATATCTTTACCACGGCTCCCTTTCGTTGTGGCATGCCTCTTTGAGTAGGTAGAATGCTTAATGGTGATCTCCTCCACTCCCGTATGTAAAGAAATTAAAGCAAGAGAAACCAATAGTGGAATACTCTTTATTTACACCGGTTTTATACAAGGTGCAATTTGCAACTTACATTCAGTAACCTCAATCGCATATGAGGTAAGCTGTCAGCATGTGATCAGGCATCCAAATTATTAATATGTGTAGGTTGGGGATATCTCTGAAAACCAGTAAGGAAAAATGGGCCCACTTCTTTAACCTTACCCATTTTGAAGTGTGAAATAATACTTCTTCATCAGAGGTGTATAAATTATTATTACCATTATTACTATCATTTATTAATTTGGTTTAGATTGTGTATTCACCGAAAGGTAGAACCTTACTTTGTACAGAATTATTATTTTGCGCTATGAATATCCTTTATTTATTGTTTGTCTCATTCGTCATACTAGTGACAGAGATACACTAGGTAGATATAGCAGCACAGTTTTGTTAACACACTTATACATCATATAGTAAACTTGCAACAGTAAGGAAAACAATGGCCTAGATTACGAGTTGTGCGTTAGCCTTAAAAAGCAGTGTTAAGAGGTCCTAACGGTGCTTTTTAACGCCCGCTGGTATTACGAGTCTTGCAGGTACAGGTTTTCCGCTCACCTTTTTGGCCAGACTCGGAAATACCACAAATCCACTTACGTCAATTGCGTATCCTATATTTTCAATGAGACTTGCATAGCGCCGGTATTACGAGTCTGACCAAAAGTGAGCGGTAGACCCTCTCCTGTCAAGCCTGGTACCACATTTTAAAGTCAGTAGTTAAGAGTTTTACACTACAATGCTATAGCATAAAACTCTTAACTAAACTGCTAAAAAGTACACTAACACCCATAAACTACCTATTAACCCCTAAACCGAGGCCCCCCCCACATTGCAAACACTAAAATAACATTTTTAACCCCTAATCTGCCGAACCGGACATCGCCGCCACTATAATAAACATATTAACCCCTAAACCGCCGCACTCCTGCATCACAAACACTAGTTAAATATTATTAACCCCTAATCTGCCATCCCTAACATTGCCGCCACCTACCTACATTTATTAACCCCTAATCTGCCGCCCCCAACGTCGCCACCACTATAATAAAGTTATTAACCCCTAAACCTAAGTCTAACCCTAACCCTAACAAACCCTAACTTAAATAGAATTTAAATAAATCTAAATAAAATTACTACAATTAACTAAATAATTCCTATTTAAAACTAAATACATACCTATAAAATAAACCCTAAGCTAGCTACAATATAACTAATAGTTACATTGTAGCTAGCTTAGGGTTTATTTTTATTTTACAGGCAAGCTTGTATTTATTTTAACTAGGTAGAATAGTTATTAAATAGTATTTAACTATTTAATAACTACCTAGCTAAAATAAATACAAATATACCTGTAAAATAAAACCTAACCTAAGTTACAATTACACCTAACACTGCACTATAATTAAATTAATTACCTAAATTAAATACAATAAATTACAATTAAATAAAATGACCTAAAGTACGAAAAAAACAAACACTAAATTACAGAAAATATTAAAGAAATTACAGGATTTTTAAACTAATTACACCTACTCTAATCCCCCTAACAAAATAAAAAAGCCCCCAAAATAAAAAAAGCCCTACCCTACACTAAATTACAAATAGCGCTTAAAATGGCCTTTTGCGGGGCATTGCCCCAAAGTAATCCGCTCTTTTACCTGAAAAAAATGTACAAATCCCCCCCAACATTAAAACCCACCACCCACACAACCAACCCTACACTAAACCCACCCAATCCCCCCTTAAAAAACCTAACACTAACCCCTTGAAGATCACCCTACCATGAGAAGTCTTCACCCAACCGTTCAGAAGTGGTCCTCCAGACGGGCAGAAGTCTTCATCCAACCGGGCAGAAGTGGTCCTCCAGATGGGCAGAAGTCTTCATCCAGATGGCATCTTCTATCTTCATCCATCCGGCGCGGAGCGGGTCCATCTTCAAGACGCGGAACATCCTCTTCAAACGACGCCGACAACTGAATGAAGGTTCCTTTAAATGACGTCATCCAAGATGGCGTCCCTTCAATTCCGATTGGCTGATAGAATTCTATCAGCCAATCGGAATTAAGGTAGAAAAAATCCTATTGGCTGATGCAATTGGGGGCGGCAGATTAGGGGTTCATAAGTATAATGTAGGTGGCGGCGGTGTCTGGAGCGGCAGATTAGGGGTTAATAATATAATGCAGGTGTCAGCGGGCAGCAGATTAGGGGTTAATATTATAAGTGTAATATTAGTGGTGTTTAGACTTGGGGTTCATGTTAGGGTGTTAGGTGTAGACATAAAATGTGTTTCCCCATAGGAATCAATAGGGCTGCGTTAGGAGCTTTACGCTGCTGTGAGCATTAACTGCTTGTTAGCACCACACAGCCTCTAACGCAAAACTCATAATCTAGGCGTCAGTTTGTTCCATACTCTCTTAGCAAAAACACAGTCTACTAAGAAATGCTCCATTGTCTCCAAAATCGCATTGCAGGTAGGTCTAGGACAACCTTAATCCAATAAACTCCAATGATGCACATTCTTATACACATATACGGCCAGATTACGAGTTTTTCAGTAAGAGGGGTGCATTGCTAACGTGCACATTATTCTCACCGCTCACTTACCTGCAGCGCTGGTATCACAGGTTTTTACAAACCCGGCGTAAAAAGGCAAGAAGTGAGCATAGAGCAAAATTGTGCTCCATACCGTACTCGAATACCAGCGCTGCTTAAGTCAGCGGTGAGCTGGTTGTACGTGCTTGTGCACGATTTCCCCATAGACATCAATGGGGAGAGCCGGCTGAGAAAAAGTCTAACACCTGCAAAAATGCAGCGTAAAGCTCTGTAACGTAGCCCCATTGATTCCTATGGGGAAATAAAAGTTATGTTTACACCTAACACCCTAACATGAACCCCGAGTCTAAACACCCCTAATCTTACACTTAATAATCCCTAATATGCCACCCCCAACATCGCCGACACCGACATTATACTTATTAACCCCTAATCTGCCACTCTCGACATCGCCGCCACTATAACAAACATATTAACCCCTAATCCGCCGCACTCCCGCCTCGCAAACATTAGTTAAATTTTATTAACCCCTAATCTGCTGTCCCTAACATCGCCGCCACCTACCTACATTTATTAACCCCTAATCTGCTGCCCCCAACGTCGCCGCCACTATATTAAATTTATTAACCCCTAAATCTAAGTCTGACCCTAACCCTAACACCCCCTAACAAATATAATTTAAATTAATCTAAATATAAAATACTATTATCACCTAAATTATTCCTACTTAAAACTAAATACCTATAAAATAAACCCTAAGCTTAGGGTTTATTTTTATTTTACAGGCAAGTTTGTATTAATTTTAACTAGGTAGAATAGTTATTAAATATTTATTAACTATTTAATAACTACCTAGCTAAAATAAATACAAATTTACCTGTAAAATAAAACCTAACCTAAGTTACACTAACACCTAACCTAACCCTACAATTAAATAACTTAACTAAATTAAATACAATTAAATAAATAAAAATAAAATTAGCTAATTACAAAAAAAACACTAAATTACAGAAAATACAAAACAAATTACAAGATCTTTAAACTAATTACACCTAATCTAAGAGCCCTATCAAAATAAAAAAGCCCACCCAAAATAAAAACCTAGCCTAAACTAAACTATTAATAGCCCTTAAAAGGGCCTTTTGCGGGGCATTGCCCCAAATAAATCAGCTCTTTTACCTGAAAAAGAAATACAAACAACCCCTCCAACAGTTAAACCCGCCACTCACACAACCAACCCCCCAAATAAAACCCTTATTAAAAATACCTAAGCTCCCCATTGCCCTGAAAAGGGCATTTGGATGGGCATTGCCCTTAAAAGGGCATTTAGCTCTATTGCTGACCAAAGCCCTAACCTAAAAATAAAACCCACCAAATACACCCTTAAAAAATCCTAACACTAACCCCCAAACATTCACTTACCGGGAGATGTCTTCATCCAAGTGGCAAGATGTCCTCAATGAAGCTGGCAGAAGTGGTCCTCCAGACAGGCAGAAGTGGTGCTCCAGATGGGCAGAAGTCTTCATCCAGACGGCATCTTCTATCTTCATCCATCCGGAGCGGAGCGGGACCATCTTCAAGACATCCGGCGTGGAGCATCCTCTTCTTCCGACGGACTAATGACGAATGAAGGTTCTTTTAAATGACGTAATCCAAGATGGCGTTCCTTAGATTTCAATTGGCTGATAGAATTCTATCAGCCAATCGGAATTAAGGTTGAAAAAATCCAATTGGCTGATTGGATCAGCCAATAGGATTGAGCTCACATTCCATTGGCTGATTGGAACTTCAATCCTATTGGCTGATCCAATCAGCCAATAGGATTTTTTCAACCTTAATTCCGATTGGCTGATAGAATTCTATCAGCCAATCGGAATCTAAGGGACGCCATCTTGGATGACATAATTTAAAGGAACCTTCATTCGTCGTTAGTCTGTCGGAAGAAGCTGGCAGAAGTGGTCCTCCAGACGGGCAGAAGTGGTCCTCCAGATGGGCAGAAGTCTTCATCCATCCAAAAGAGCTAACTGCCCTTTTAAGGGCAATGCCCATCCAAATGTCCTTTTCAGGGCAATGGGGAGCTTAGGTTTCTTTAGCTAGAATTTTATTTGGGGAGTTGGTTGTGTGGGTGGTGGGTTTTACTGTTGGGGGGTTGTTTGTATTTTTTTACAGGTAAAAGAGCTGATTACTTTGGGGCAATGCCCCGCAAAAGGCCCTTTTAAGGGCTATTGGTAGTTTAGTTTAGGCTAGGATTTTTTTTATTTTGGGGGGGGCTTTTTTATTTTAATATGGCTATTAGATTAGGTGTAATTAGTTTAAATTTATGTAATTTTTTATTATTGTCTGTAATTTAGTTTGTTTTTTTTGTACTTTAGCTAATTTAATTTAATATAGGTAATTGTATTTAATTTAGTTAATTTATTTAATTATAGTGTAGTGTTAGGTGTTAGTGTAACTTAGGTTAAGTTTTATTTTACAGGTAAAATTGTCTTTATTTTAACTAGATAGTAATTAAATAGTTAATAACTATTTAATAACTATTCTACCTAGTTAAAATACATACAAACTTGCCTGTAAAATAAAAATAAATCCTAAGCTAGCTACAATGTAACTATTAGTAATATTGTAGCTATCTTAGGGTTTATTTTACAGGTAAGTATTTAGTTTTAAGTAGGAATAATTTAGTTAATGATAGTAATATTTATTTAGATTTATTTAAATTATATTTAAGTTAGGGGGTGTTAGGTTTAGGGTTAGACTTAGATTTAGGGGTTAATAACTTTGATATAGTGGCGGCGACGTTGGGGGCGGCAGATTAGGGGTTAATAAATGTAGGTAGGTGGCGGCGATGTTAGGGCCGGCAGATTAGGGGTTAATAATATTTAACTAATGTTTGCAAGGTGGGAGTGCGGCGGTTTAGGGGTTAATATGTTTATTATAGTGGCGGCGACGATGTTGGGCTCGGCAGATTAGGGGTTAATAAATGTAGGTAGGTTGCGGTGACATTGGGGACAGCAGATTAGGAGTTAATAAATATAATGTAGGTGTTGGCGATGTTGGGGGCAGCAGATTAGGGGTTCATAAATATAATGTAGGTGGCGGCGGTGTGGTAGGTGTCTGCGATGTCGGGGGCGGCAGATTAGGGGTTAATAAGTTTAAGATTAGGGATGTTTAGACTCGGGGTTCATGTTAGGGTGTTAGGTGTAGACATGATTTTTATTTCCCCATAGGAATCAATGGGGCTGCATTAGCGAATATTACACTGCTTTTTTGCAGGTGTTAGACTTTTTTATTTTAATATGGATATTAGATTAGGTGTAATTAGTTTAAATTTCTGTAATTTTTTATTATTGTCTGTAATTTAGTTTGGTTTTTTTGTACTTTAGCTAATTTAATTTAATGTAGGTAATTGTATTTAATTTAGTTAATTTATTTAATTATAGTGTAGTGTTAGGTGTTAGTGTAACTTAGGTTAGGTTTTATTTTACAGGTAAAATTGTCTTTATTTTAACTAGGTAGTAATTAAATAGTTAATAACTATTTAATAACTATTCTACCTAGTTAAAATACATACAAACTTGCCTGTAAAATAAAAATAAATCCTAAGCTAGCTACAATGTAACTATTAGTAATATTGTAGCTATCTTAGGGTTTATTTTACAGGTAAGTATTTAGTTTTAAATAGGAATAATTTAGTTAATGATAGTAATATTTATTTAGATTTATTTAAATTATATTTAAGTTAGGGGGTGTTAGGTTTAGGGTTAGACTTAGATTTAGGGGTTAATAACTTTGATATAGTGGCGGCGATGTTGGGGGCGGCAGATTAGGGGTTAATAAATGTAGGTAGGTGTCGGCGATGTTAGGGCCGGCAGATTAGGGGTTAATAATATTTAACTAATGTTTGCAAGGTGGGAGTGCGGCGGTTTAGGGGTTAATATGCTTATTATAGTGGCGGCGACGATGTTGGGCGCGGCAGATTGGGGTTAATAAATGTAGGTAGGTTGCGGTGACATTGGGGACAGCAGATTAGGAGTTAATAAATATAATGTAGGTGTTGGCGATGTTGGGGGCAGCAGATTAGGGGTTCATAAATATAATGTAGGTGGCGGCAGTGTGGTAGGTGTCTGCGATGTCGGGGGCGGCAGATTAGGGGTTTATAAGTGTAAGATTAGGGGTGTTTAGACTCGGGGTTCATGTTAGGGTGTTAGGTGTAGACATGATTTTTATTTCCCCATAGGAATCAATGGGGCTGCATTAGCGAGTATTACACTGCTTTTTTGCAGGTGTTAGACTTTTTTTCAGCCGTCTCTCTGCGTTGATTCTTATGGGGAAATCGTGCACAAGCACATTACACCAGCTCACTGCTGACTTAAGAAGCGCTGGTATTATTAGTACTTTGCTCAACGCTCACTTCTTGTTTTTTAACTACGGGTTTCTGAAAACTCGTAATACCAGCGCTGCAGGTAAGTGAGCGGTGAGACAAAACTGCTCGTTAGCATCACACAGCTTCTAACGCAAAACTCGTAATCTGGGCCATTGCTTTTTAAGAATATTGAGGCGATTTCCTAAAGAAGAGAGAACGGACTATAAAGTAATGCAGCCATATATTCAGGACAAGGAAAAACAAAAACTTAAATAAATAAACATTTGAAGCTAAACGGTCTTAATAATTTGTACCCTTTTTGAGAATACATTTACTTCCATCTAATAACTTTCTCCGCACAAACCTTAAAGGGACAGTCTACACCAGAATTTTTATTGTTTTAAAAGATAGATAATCCCTTTATTACCCATTTCCCAGTTTTGCATAACCAACACAGTTATAATAATATACTTTTAACCTCTGTGATTATCTTGTATCTAAGCCTCTGCAAACTGCCCCTTTTTTCAGTTCTTTTGACAGACTTGCAGTCTAGCCAATCAGTGCCTGCTCCCAGATAACTTCTCGTGCACGAGCACAGTGTTATCTATATGAAATACGTGAACTAACACCCTCTAGTGGTGAAAAACTGTTAAAATGCAATCTGAAAGAGGTGGGCTTCAAGGTCTAAGAAATTAGCATATGAACCTCCTAGGTTAAGCTGAACCTGTACCTTTAAAGGTTATAACAAATATATATATGAGCTGACTTTCTCTTCAGTAACATCAGTGGGTGGAGGGAATTTGGATTCTAAATAACCCATCCAAAGCATTTTACATTTATGTTCAAAAGATTTTGATGCTCTGGCAAAAATTGTAAAATGCTCAAAAATACATTTATATTCAGATTAAACAAATACCAGAATAAGCAATATAATTTACTCAGGCAGTGTGCCCCATTGCCTCAACATGTGCTTTATTATAGTCATCTTGAATGCAACGCAAAAAAGGGTAGATTGAAAAAAAAAATATAATAATAGCTGGTGATTGGTGCCTGCATACGTTTGTCTCCTGTGATTGGCTAGCTAGATGTGTTCAGCTATTTGGCAGTAGTGCAATGCTGTTCTTTCAGCAAAGGCTAACAAGAGAATAAAGCATAATTGATAATAAAAGTAAGTTGGAAAGTTGGTAAAAATTGTACGTTCTATCCGAATTATGAATTAACTTTTTGGAGTTTCCTGTCCCTTTAATGGCATTAATATATCTTGTCATCAGATTCTTGATCAGCGATACAGCCTTAAAGATAGAATTTATGTGCAGTCCACTTTCACTTTGTGATGTCTCCATAGACCCTGTCGTATTTTCTGATCAGGCTATAGTGGGTGTTACTCTTAATCTTAAAAGAGGCTATAGTGGGTGTTACTCTTAAACTTAAAGAGTCTATAATTCTTGGCCGTGGCTGTTGGAAACTAAATTCTAAATTAATGGAGAATTAAATGATATGGGTAAAATTACTTTCTTTGATTGCAGAACTGTATGTTTGTATAAAAGCTGGGTAGACTGTGGCTGGGAAGACTGGTGGGTACACCTTAAGTCCTCTATGTGTTCCTTTTTTTAAAAAAAAAATGCCAAGATAGTTTGCATTGGCCAATCTATTCACTATTTTTAATGTAGGAATAAATTACAGAACCTTTTTTCAGATGTGCAAGAAAATAAAAATGTTTCCCAGCAGTTATTAACTTAAGTCAAAACTAGACTGAGGGAAATAGAATATTAATATTTAAGCATTTGCAAAATTCCTATCAGAAATACTAAAATATTGTTGGGGACTAATTATCTTCTCCATTACCCTCCCAAGTCTCTTACACAAAATGGATGACAAAATGTTATACTAAACATTAAGGAGAGCTATGTGATAAGAATTACCAGTAAGTTCTTCTTTCGTATAAAGTCAAAAGGAATTTGTATTGGAAAGAACACAGTCCGCTCCCCTCTAGAGCTTCATTACAACTTTAGTAACAATTGCACTTAAAAAAACTATTGGCTTCTTTTTTTAATAAAACTCTGCAGTTAAGCCATCAGAACCTGGGGATTTATTGATATTGAAAGAAGCAATAGACAAGACTACTTCAGACTGGTCAAGGGAGGCAATAAGCAAATCCTGTTCATCTGGCTCCAATTGATCTTGGTCAATTTGATCAAAAAGCCACCATAATATTCAGATATAAACTTGTGTATTTTAATTGTTTCCTCAAACAATTCTTATTTTCTTGCACATCTGAAAAAAGGTTCTGCAATTTATTCCTACATGACAAATGGTGAATAGATAGGCCACTACAAACTCTCTTGGCATTCTTTTGAAAAAAAGGAACAAATTGAAGACTTAAGGTGTTCCCACCAGTCTTCCTGCAATCAAAGAAAGTAATTTTACCCATACAATTTTAAACAACTTTCCAAATTACTTTTATTATCAATTATGCTTCATTATCTTGTTATCCTTTGCTGAAGGAACAGCATTGCACTTCTGGCAGCTAGCTGAACACCTCTAGCTAGCCAATCACAGGAGACAAATGTATGCAGGCACCAATCGCTAGCTAGCTCCCACTAGTGTAGGATATGTGCGTATTAATTTTCAGCAATGGATACCAAGAGAACAAAGCATATTTCAAAATAGAAGTGATTTTAAAGTGTCTTAAAATTACATGATCTATATGATTCTTGCAAGTTTAATTTTGAGTTTCCATTCCTTTTAAACAATGCTGCCACACATTCACATTTGTCAGTATTAAAGGACCAAAATGATGGACCCCATAGCCAGTCTTTCCTACAAGCAAAAACAACCTTAATACTGGGCAATCTAGTCTCTTGCAGGAAAATGGTATCCCTGGGCAAGTCTCTAAAATATAGAAAAGCCTTTTTACAAACCCGTTCAGACAATACTATTTACAATAATTATTATCACCCCTAACAATGGGAATGGTTGTGTGTTGACAGACCCTATAAGGACCACCACACTCTAGGACCCCCCAAGCAACAATCCCCACGTCTTTTTTTTTTTTTTTTCTTTAAATATTTTATTGAGGCAAATGATAAAACACATTACATAATAACCACAAACAGTGGCCCTCATCCCGTACGGGCTATGTGCAGAAATATACATTACGGTTAATACACTAAGCATAACAACAATATTTTAAGGCGAAAATGAGAACTTACATTTCAATAACTAGGTAATGAAGAACCAATAGCCGAAGGTAAATCTAATAATGTAATGTTATCTATGTGGTTAATGGACACATAAACTGATCTCAGATTTTTAGATTTATGGCGTATAGGGCCCCTTTTGGGTCCTCATGACTATATTTACACATATATATTAAGGAAGGAATTATCAATATTAACTATGGTTTAGCACACATATATGGATTGTATTGATTTAAAGATGGGATCTGTGTCCCTTAACTTAGGAGGTAAACCAAGTGAGGGGGGGCAGGCGGAGCCTGTAATACTAAAAAAGACATAACTCTAAAATATTTTCATGTCTTGAAGAGAGATATATCTAAGATTATAAGGGCAATAGGTACATACAGTATAATGGGCCTAGCTGTAGAATCTCTACGAGACCTATGAGAGAAAACCCCTACCACACATAAATCAGGGATAATGGTCAAAGTATAAAGCATTTGGGTCTATAAAGTCATATGGTTCTAGAAAAAAACATTAGCAATTTTTAGATGGATACCCTTAAGGATATAGTGAAGTTAGAAATACCAACTTTTTTTTTTTCCCTTCTCCTGTTTTCTGTTTACATTTATCCTGCATTTCCAGTTGCCAATAAGCAACAGTATATGGATAGATATATGCACCAAAAGGGTTCTCCCTCTACTATGCCTCCTAAATCCAAGGATAAGAGGGGGGCAGCAGGACGCTGGATTCCAGCATTGATGCCCCCTTAGATAAAAGCTCTCCATCCTTAATGGGTAGTAATATGGCAGAGTTTGCTGCTGAAGTGGCAAAAATTTTAACCCCCCAATTTGAATCTGTTAAATCGGAAATTAGAACCGAAGTTTCAAATCTCACTGAAGAAGTGAGACAATTTTCCACAAGGATTGAGGAAGCCGAAAACAGGATTTCGGATTTAGAGGACAGATTTAACGTACAGGAGCCTATTACAGAGTCACATAGAAAAATGATTGCATCCTTGCAAGCTAAGATTGAAGACCTTGAGGATCGCTCAAGGCGAAATAATCTGAAAGTGATAGGCCTCCCAGAAACATCAGAGTTTCAGGACCTGATGGCCTTTGTCTCTACAACGCTACCTCAGGCTTTGCAGATTCCTGCTCCTGCTGCCCCCTTTCAGATAGAGAGGGCCCACAGGATAGGGTCGCGTAGAGAATCTAATGAGAGTAATAGACCCAGACCAGTGATATTTAAATTTCTCAACTTCCAGGATAAGATGCTATATCTAAATTACTATCGAAAATGCAATCCTTTGGTATTTTTCTCCTACAGACTGCTAATCTTTCAGGATTTCTCATCAGAAACCCTGTCTAAGAGAAGGGATATGTCATTTTTTATAGCAGATTACAGAAGGGGAATTACAATATTAGATTGATTTATCCTGCGAGATTGGTAGTTATGAGAGATGGTAAATACCTCACACTTAATAACGTTGTGGAAGCAGAGACTTTCTGCAGAGAGGAGGGGGTCCCATAAAGTAGTAAGCAAGGAGTGCTTGTTTTTGTGATTGCTATGCAGATGAATTACTGTAAGATGTTTTTTTTTCTCTTCTTTCCCTCCTTCCTCCTTTTCCCGCCTCCCGACCCTGTCGTCCAGGTGTGCCTGTCGGCCATTTTCGCAACACACGGTTAAAATTCGATGGCAGGTAAATTAAATCTACTGTCCTGAAATGTGGGGGGTGTAACCTCCCCAATCAAACGCAAATCTATAATCAAACACCTGGGAAGATTTCAGCCTGATATAGTCTTGCTCCAAGAATTACACCTTAAGCCCCAAGAATTTCCCAAACTCAAATCCAAATGGGTGGGGGAGGTTGTTGCTGCTCCTTCCTCATCCAGAAAAAGAGGGGTGGCTATATTATTGAACAAAAATCTGAATTTTCATTTGCATAATGTGGAAGTAGATCCGGAGGGGAGGTTTTTAATATTGGAAATCGAAATTAATAAGACACACTATGTATTATGTAATATCTATGGTCCGAACCAAATAGATTATAATTTTTGGTCTGAACTAACACTTAAACTACACAAATTTATAGGCTGTAATTTAATTATTGCTGGGGATCTTAATTTAATTGCAGATACCACGTTGGATAATTTGAAAAAAAGGTCACTGTGGGTGAGATGCAGGAAGGTTCGCATCTTTCATAAGTTTTGTGCACAATTGGGTCTAGTTGATATCTGGCGCTCACAGAACCTGGATAGTCGTACATTTACATGCATGTCACAAGCCCAGCAGGCGCTGTCCAGGATAGACTATTTTCTCATTTCAGATTCTCTCCTTACTTGGAACTGGACTTCACGAATTGAAGACATTATAATATTGGACCGCGCTGTCATCTCATTGACTTGCAATAAGACATTAGGAAACCCGGGCGGTAATCGTTTTTTCTTTCCCAAATTTTTAAATAATAATTTGAATTTTCAAAATTGGCTACGATTGAAGTGGGCAGACTATTTAAAACATAATAGGAACTACTTAGACAAGATTGAGGTATTTTGGGAAGCATCCAAGGCGGTCCTGCTTGGGGAGATAAAATCATTTGCTATCTCTTTGAAAAAGAAATACACTCAGGTTGGTAGGCAGTTGGCTAATCAAGTCAAGAACGCATATAGTGCTTATATTAATAATCCTACCAAGTACCGTTGGGAGACATATGTAAACGCTAAGACGGTGCGCGACATACATATAAAACAAAATAGTGTTCAGGAGGACATTAGACTGAAAGCCATTTATGGAGGTCATAAAGGTAGATCCGCAAAGTTTTTAGCTAGGTTGGTCAAATCCTCCCCAAGGCAAGCTATTCCAGCAATCAAACAGGGTACTCTATGCTATACAAAGCATCCTGACATTGAAAGGGTTTTTGTTGAATATTTCCAAGACCAATTTCCAAGTGTATAAATCAGAGGCCCCGAATTTAACTAAAAAAAGAGAATTTTGGCAGAAGATAAAGGTCCCAAAATTATCAGAGGAAATGAGGAACTCTATAAATGTTCCTATTTCCGAAGAAGAGATAACAGTTGCAATTAAACATGCCAAACCAAATAAAGCTGCGGGACCAGACTCGTTTCCCATCTAACTTTATAGGATCTTAGAACCACAGGTGGTACCGGTATTGGAAAAGTTATTTAACTATTATTTTTCAGAAAACTCTAGTTGTTCCCAGTATTTTACTGCCGCGAACATCTCATTAATTTTGAAAAAGGGCAAGGACCCCGAGATACCCAATTCCTATCGGCCCATATCAGTCCTTAACACGGACTATAAGATTTTGGCCGCCATTCTTGCTAACCGATTGAAACCATGTATTGGTAGCATAATACATGGGGACCAATCTGGTTTTATGCCAGGACGAAATCCGGTAAGAAATATGCGCAAATTGTTAATACTTATTGAGTCCTATTGGAATAGACAGGAGCTCCCCAATCATCATATGATCACGGATAAAGCCATTTTAACGGTGGACGCAGAGAAGGCATTTGATCGTGTCAGCTGGGATCATCTGTTCTTCTCCCTTAATCAATTTGGCTTGTCAGGAAAGTTTAATGATTATGTTAGACTAATCTATAGTGCTCCGACATCGGCACTGATTATTATTAATGTTTTATCTCAACGACTGACCTTACATAGAGGTACCAGGCAGGTTTGTCCTCTTTCCCCTCTTTTATTTAACATTAGTTTAGAACCTTTGGCTTTATTATTGCGCCAGGAGCTAGAGGGTTTTTCACTGGTAGGGGAGAAACATGTTCTGCTTCTGTATGCAGATGATCTACTCCTATTCTTATCCAATCTCAGAAAAGCACTACCAATCTTGCAAGGTATTATTCTAGATTTTGGGGAGATATCAGGGTACAAGATAAACACCACAAAATCAGAACTTTTGTGGTTGCAAAAAGAATCCACATCTATTATAGAGCATCCATTTCTGGAAGTCTTACAAATTTCATACTTAGGTTTGAGAATATCACGCAATCCAGCGGATTGGTATAAGGCAAACTTTGTGGATTGCCTGGAACAATGTTGTAAAACATTGGTCTGGGCTGCCCATATCTCTTTCGGCACGCGTGATGCTGATTAAATCAGTTATTTTTCCTAAATTTCTATATATTTTACAGAATATCCCGTTATCACTAAGTACAATAAAGCATGTGCGCGCTTTTTATGGAAAGGTTCTAAACCTAGAATTGCATGCCATCGACTTATGAATAATAAGTTGGCAGAGGGTCTTGCTCTCCCTAATATCCAGGCTTACAATCTAGCTTGTATTACCAGGACTGCGATAGACTGGCTACGGAACGGAAAAGGAGCAAATTTCCTCCTTTACCTGGGAATCAGGGTTGGTTGCTCCCTTCTATTTGAAGGCTTTACTCCACTGCCCATTGACTTCGTTACCATCCAACATCTTTTATTTCTCCATGTTTAAAAATGTCATAGTGGCTTGGCAGAAATTGTGTAGTACTCTAGAATGCCCCGTACATGTCTCAAACTATTTATCGATCTGTGGTAATCCTAACTTTATACCAGGGTTGTCTAATTGGATCTTTAAGTAATGGGAGATAAAAGGTCTGAAATCTTTGGGGCAGATCCTGGGAAATGCAGGTCTGCCAGTAACGTTTGCAGAATTAGCGCAGAAGTATGATTTGGGGACACGTGAGTTTTATGCTTACCTGCAAGTCCGGCATTACCTGCAAGAACTACTTTCCAATTTTGGAAATAATTGGTATTTAGGGGATATTCAGGCCAGGTTAACTTTATATATATCCGGTGTATATGCAATTTCCCCACTATATTCACTTATATTGCAAAAGCCATCCAACATTCAAGTTACCGACATGACAGTAAAATGGTCCCCCTATTTTCCAGATATAGATGAGCAGAGGATTACTGGTAGTTTTAAGATAATACAACAAAGTTGGGTTCCAACTATATGGAGAGATTCCCAAATTAAAATAGGTCTACAGAGGTATCGTACACCGGAGTTGTTATCTAAATGGTATAAGACAAACATTCTTTGCTCCAGATGTTCTGCAATAATGGCGGATCTATTTCATTGTTTGTGGGCATGCCCCAAAACTATTCAATATTGGAAGAAGATAACATTGGATGAACACAACCCTACATTTGGATTATCAACTAAAGCCTATTGATATTTTTTTCTTGGTAAATTATCAAGGCACAATCAAATATTTTAGTCTCATTAATACAATCATATTAACGGGACGCATTCTTATCCTTAAACTATGGAAGGCGCGAGAGGCACCCCAGATATCCCACTTCAAAAAAGCCTTATTAAACCAGTTTACTATAGAAGAATTTAATATTCCTTACCCCCATGAAGATCATTTATCTACTTTTTTTCAGAAGTGGGAAACTTTTGTTAAGTCCCTGCCTTTGGCATGCCAAAGAAAGGTGATAAAACCATTTCGTGAATCCGAGTTTATATTGACAAATATATATGCAGGCCACTTCCCCAGAAATTGGGTAGAAGGGGTCATGAGTGAAGTTCGGGGGGCAGACGGGGGTCTGGGCGGACGGGTCAGTGGAAGAAGGTTGTTTTTTTTTTTTTGTGTCAGGTGTTGTTTGGAATTTCTACGCTTTATAGAATAATGATATAAATTAATTATTATATGATAGTATAAGGCTATTATCCTAAGGTTTAGGATCTAACGAGTTTCGGAACTAGCAGGTCTTTTCTGTGATCTGGGTTTTGTATTGTATAACTTATATACTATGACGTGCCTTGCAAGATTTTTTTTGTTCTAGTGCTATTTTTTCTTGTTGTGTATTATCTGTACTTTTAATGCAATAAACGGAAAAAAAATTGTTAAAAAAAAAAAAAAAAAAAGAAATACCAACTGTAATCTTATAATGGCCAGGGGGTTTCTTAAGGGAAGGAAAGATTTCAGACTTATGTGAGACTTTCTCTAAACCTAGGTAATCAGGATGTTACATCGAAACTAAGACTACAGATATTTCACATGGGGAATTTCCGGTTCTAACATATCAGGAACAGTTGTGTGATTGCAAATTGAATAGAGTAGAATATAGGGCGATAGGACTATACCATGTCATAGTCTAATTATATAGTATCATCCTAATAGCATAAGGTGCAGGAGATGATGGTATCAGGAATCAATTTAGAAACAAAAAGTATAAGGCCTAGATTTGGAGTTTTGTCGGTAACGACCCGCGTAGCTAACGCTGGCTTTTTTCTGGCCACACCATAAAAATAACTTTGGTATTGAGAGTCCACAAAAAGGCTGCGTTAGGCTCCAAAAAAGGAGCGTAGAGCATTTTTAACGCAGCTTTAACTCTCGATACCAGAGTTGCTTACGCAAGCGGCCAGCCTCAAAAACGTGCTCGTGCACGATTCCCCCATAGGAAACAATGGGCTGTTTGAGCTGAAAAAAAACCTAACACCTGCAAAAAAGCCGCGTTCAGCTCTTAACGCAGCCCCATTGTTTGCTATGGGGAAACACTTCCTACGTCTGCACCTAACACCCTAACATGTACCCCGAGTCTAAACACCCCTAACCTTACACTTATTAACCCCTAATCTGCCGCCCCCGCTATCGCTGACCCCTGCATATTATTTTTAACCCCTATTCTGCCGCTCCGTAAACCGCTGCTACTTACATTATCCTTATGTACCCCTAATCTGCTGCCCCTAACACCGCCGACCCCTATATTATATTTATTAACCCCTAATCTGCCCCCCACAACGTCGCCTCCACCTAACTACACTTATTAACCCCTAATCTGCCGAGCGGACCTGAGCGATACTATAATAAAGTTATTAACCCTTAATCCGCCTCACTAACCCTATAATAAATAGTATTAACCCCTAATCTGCCCTCCCTAACATCGCCGACACCTAACTTCAAACATTAACCCCTAATCTGCCGACCGGAGCTCACCGCTACTATAATAAATGTATTAACCCCTAAAGCTAAGTCTAACCCTAACACTAACACCCCCCTAAGTTAAATATAATTTTTATCTAACGAAATTAATTAACTCTTATTAAATAAATTATTCCTATTTAAAGCTAAATACTTACCTGTAAAATAAATCCTAATATAGCTACAATATAAATTATAATTACATTGTAGCTATTTTAGGATTAATATTTATTTTACAGGCAACTTTGTAATTATTTTAACCAGGTACAATAGCTATTAAATAGTTAAGAACTATTTAATAGTTACCTAGTTAAAATAATTACAAAATTATCTGTAAAATAAATCCTAACCTAAGTTACAATTAAACCTAACACTATACTATCATTAAATTAATTAAATAAAATACCTACAATTACCTACAATTAAGCCTAACACTACATTATCAATAAATAAATTAAATACAATTCCTACAAATAACTACAATGAAATAAATTAACTAAAGTACAAAAAATAAAAAAGAACTAAGTTACAAAAAATAAAAAATATTTACAAACATAAGAAAAATATTACAACAATTTTAAACTAATTACACCTACTCTAAGCCCCCTAATAAAATAACAAAGACCCCCAAAATAACAAAATGCCCTACCCTATTCTAAATTACTACATTTCAAAGCTCTTTTACCTTACCAGCCCTGAACAGGGCCCTTTGCGGGGCATGCCCCAAGAAATTCAGCTCTTTTGCCTGTAAAAAAAAACATACAATACCCCCCCCCCAACATTACAACCCACCACCCACATACCCCTAATCTAACCCAAACCCCCCTTAAATAAACCTAACACTAAGCCCCTGAAGATCTTCCTACCTTGTCTTCACCCTACCAGGTTCACCGATCCGTCCTGAAGAGCTCCTCCGATGTCCTGATCCAAGCCCAAGCGGGGGGCTGAAGAGGTCCATGATCCGGCTGAAGTCTTCATCCAAGCGGGAGCTGAAGAGGTCCATGATCCGGATGAAGTCTTCTATCAACGGCATCTTCAATCTTCTTTCTTCCGGATCCATCTTGCAGACCTCCGACGCGGAACATCCTCTTCTCCCGACGCCTACTAGCCGAATGACGGTTCCTTTAAGGGACGTCATCCAAGATGGCGTCTCTCGAATTCCGATTGGCTGATAGGATTCTATCAGCCAATCGGAATTAAGGTAGGAATATTCTGATTGGCTGATGGAATAAGCCAATCAGAATCAAGATTCAATTGTTGTAATATTTTTCTGATGTTTGTAAATATTTTTTATTTTTTGTAACTTAGTTCTTTTTTATTTTTTGTACTTTACTTAGTTTATTTCATTGTAGTTATTTTTAGGAATTGTATTTAATTTATTTATTGATAGTGTAGTGTTAGGTTTAATTGTAGGTAATTGTAGGTATTTTATTTAATTAATTTAATGATAGTATAGTGTTAGGTTTAATTGTAACTTAGGTTAGGATTTATTTTACAGGTAATTTTGTAATTATTTTAACTAGGTAACTATTAAATAGTTCTTAACTATTTAATAGCTATTGTACCTGGTTAAAATAATTACAAAGTTGCCTGTATAATAAATATTAATCCTAAAATAGCTACAATGTAATTATAATTTATATTGTAGCTATATTAGGATTTATTTTACAGGTAAGTATTTAGCTTTAAATAGGAATAATTTATTTAATAAGAGTTAATTAATTTCGTTAGATAAAAATTATATTTAACTTAGGGGGGTGTTAGTGTTAGGGTTAGACTTAGCTTTAGGGGTTAATACATTTATTATAGTAGCGGTGAGCCCCGGTCGGCAGATTAGGGGTTAATGTTTGAAGTTAGGTGTCGGCGATGTTAGGGAGGGCAGATTAGGGGTTAATACTATTTATTAAAGGGTTAGTGAGGTGGATTAGGGGTTAATAACTTTATTATAGTAGCGGTGCGGTCCGCTCGGCAGATTAAGGGTTAATAAGTGTAGGCAGGTGGAGGCGACGTTGAGGAGGGCAGATTAGGGGTTAATAAATATAATATAGGGGTCGGCGGTGTTAGAGGCAGCAGATTAGGGGTACATAGCTATAATGTAGGTGGCGGCGCTTTGCGGTCGGCAGATTAGGAGTTAATTATTGTAGGTAGCTGGCGGCGACGTTGTGGGGGGCAGGTTAGGGGTTAATAAATATAATACAGGGGTCGGCGGTGTTAGGGGCAGCAGATTAGGGGTACATAAGTATAACGTAGGTGGCGGTCGGCAGATTAGGGGTTAAAAAAATTTAATCGAGTGGCGGCGATGTGGGGGGGCCTCAGTTTAGGGGTACATAGGTAGTTTATGGGTGTTAGTGTACTTTAGAGTACAGTAGTTAAGAGCTTTATGAACCGGCGTTAGCCCAGAAAGCTCTTAACTACTGACTTTTTTCCTGCGGCTGGAGTTTTGTCGTTAGATGTCTAACGCTCACTTCAGACACGACTCTAAATACCGGCGTTAGAAAGATCCCATTGAAAAGATAGGATACGCAATTGACGTAAGGGGATCTGCGGTATGGAAAAGTCGCGGCTGAAAAGTGAGCGTTAGACCCTTTTTTGAGTGACTCCAAATACCGGAGTTAGCCTAAAACCAGCGTTAGGAGCCTCTAACGCTGGTTTTCACGGCTAACGCCAAACTCCAAATCTAGGCCTAAGGGTTTTTGCCTGGACCAGTGCTAGGTATGAAAATAATAATATACAGTTATCTCTATGTGTTAAGAATAACAATTACCAACAGCGCGAATGTTATATAGATTCTGCTGCCTCGGCCGCCGGCAGCACCATACTTAACATTATAAAGTCACCCTTGCTATAGCGCTATTGTGCAGTTAGGTTAAATAGTGGGTTTTTATGTAGCAGCATAGAGAAAAAGTAGCTTCTGCAGATGTTTTATACCCTAAATACAATGTATGATATAATATACAACATTATTATGTTTTCTCCAAGTCTATGATAACAAAAGGTCTAAAGCACAATAAAATATCATTATTACTATGAACTTATAACTTGTTATTACCAAAGAACTGCAAACAAAACATAATGTCCACAAAACAGTATAGGCATTGCTAATCAGCAAAAGTCAGGGCAATAAAGACTTGCTCAGTCCGTATCTGCCCATGTCCCTGGCCAGAGAATTCACCCTACACCAGCCCTTCGTAGAAATATCAGTTTGTCAGATGGATAGCATTGGGTTAGATAATCCAGTTGCCTATGATATCTAAAACACATGTCTGGTACACTCCTCAGGCCCAAATCAGTCACTGCAATGGGATATTTATCTAGGGTCTCACCGACCAGCAAACTAGAGACATTAGCCTTCAACATCGTCCCCTTATCTTCCAACCTCCAGGTCTCCATTGACACCGGCAACCAGCTATTCACTGAGCACATATTGAGCCGCTGTTTGGGTTGAGGTGGGTATATCTGCAGTGACTGCCTAGCATCTGTGTCCTCACCATCTCCAATCGTGTTCAGAGTGACCACCACCATGTTGTGAGGCTCTACACACTCAGCCGACATAGATAGCAGTCCTGCGCCATATTGGAACAAATATGGTGCAGTGAAGTGTTTAGACCACTCGGAGATTATTGTGAGCATGTCAGAGAGGTGGCTCTCAAATATGCCCGATATCACGTCCTCAAGTGATTCATTAGCCATTGCCCTCGGCTGTAGGTAACAGATTAGCCTTTAGTTGGATTTGTTCTGTGCTTTTAGTTGTTGCGTAGGCAGAAAACAAAATGGCCGCTCATAGGGGTTCCCTTCAGCAGGACATGCTCCGTGAAAGTGAGGAACCGTCCATTTATCGCTCCTCATTTGGACCTAAACTGTTCAGGTCTCCTGGGCTTACAAATGTCTCTTTTTAAATATAATATAGCCAGGCCAAAGCTCTTGTGATATACGTCCATTCAGCTCCACAGCTAGCTCCACCCCCTTTTTTTAAAAAAATATATAATTTTTATTAAGATTTACAGCCGGGGATGGTTAGCTTAATGTACCTATACATCATCTTCTGTATATCGTACAGCTTAAAATTATAACATTCTATATCCCCTCCTCCTGTTTACAGGTTCCACAACAAACAAATAAAACACAAGAAAACTAGCCATCAAGGCTTGAGGGGGAAAAAAACAGAAAACAAGCACAAGGAAAACAAGCCACTTAACTTTGACATGGCTTCCCCCCATGTGATAACATTACACCCCTTCCTTTTGATGCATACGGGCCTAGTAATCATCTTAATGGAAATATGCACTTATGAAATACCTAGGCATCTTCCTGAATATCAGCCAACTCTTAACATATATATTGGGGGGAACCAAGTAAAAATTCCCTTTTGGTGTGCCAAAGGGAGGTGGAAAGGGGTGATTGGGATTATTGCAATGAAGGAAGCCCCTTTAAAATAGGATACTCCATTCATTTGGTAATTCATGTGTACTTATCCAATATTTTACCACCTCAGACTTTACTAGGGGCTTAATAATTTGTAGCTGAGAATTTATTGACTGTACCTCTATTACCTTCAGCCATTTGTAGAAAAACTTTTTTAATGCTTTCTCCGTGTCCAAAAGATTATTATATTGTTCCATAATCATTTGATTTATCATCTCAGCTCCAAATTGTGCTATACTGTGAGTTTGCTTCACTTTCCATTTAGCTAGTATTAACATACGCCCTAATAGGATCGCCATATTGATTAGTTTTGGGTTATCTTACCACTCCATGCATGGATATAAGAAGATAAACATTCTACTACTGAGTTGTAAGTTATAGTCTAGCATCCTGTTTAACCAATGTTGAATTTTTGCCCAAAACTGTCTGATTTTTGGACATGACCAAAGACAATGTTCTAAGTCTGCTTCTTTGGATCCGCACTTGGTTTATTATTTTAAAATGTGATTCCATCCAGGTCGTTATACTGGAAGTTTTAACTACTGTAAGTAGACTATCTATTATCTCGGTAGGTATAATCGTATTATATGTTTCCATCTATTTATTCTGGACTATCTGTAAATAAGATTCTGCTTTGTATGCCATCTGGAAGCTGTATATTGTATTGATTGCGTATTTCTTTTGTGGGGACATTCTAATACTTTTTATAGGCCTCCTAGTTGCCAATCCTTCCCATACTTCTCCTGGAGTTCATTAAATATATGCCTAACTTGGAGATACGCAAAAAAGTCTGTGTTAGGTAGTTGAAATTCCTTCCTTAATACTTCAAATGTTTTGATAGAATGGAGTATAGTATCCTGTAATTGGATCACATTGGTAAGGCCCTTATTGGACCATCAATGAAATACCCCTTTCTTACTGCAACCTGGTTTGAAATTAGGATTACCCATAATTGGTAAAAGTCCAGAAACACATACATTCAATCCTGCCTCCTTAACTATTTTATGCCAATCCATTATCACATTATTAATTACCATAAATTGGGCAATAGTTTGAGGTACATTTTTTGTCTCGTAGTGTAGAAGTGCATTTAGAGCAAAAGGGGCACATAGATCTGATTCTAACTTAATATATGTAACATAATCACCTTCTAGAATCCAATCTATGGCATATTTATCTAATGCCGCAAGATTATAACGTTTTATATTAGGGAGCGCTAGACCTCCAGCTTTAAATGGGAGTGTTAATGTTTCTGCTGTGCATCTTATTCCCCCCACACACACAAATCTTGCACATATCTTATTAAACTTGTTGATATCTTTTTGTTTTAGAATTAAAGGCGTATTTTGAAGTATATATAATATGCGTGGGAAAGAGATCATTTTAATTAACATCACTCTAGCCAAAATGGAAATAGGCAAGGCTGTCCATCTCTTACAGCCAGATTTTTAGCGTACCAATGACTAGGTTTTTAAGTAATAACAAGTCCCAAACACTTGATCTCTTCTACCTCTCTAAATGGGCACTCCCTATGTTCAATATTTGGTCCCCACAACCACATAATTTCTGACTTGTCTGCGTTAATCTTATAGCCTGAGAATGCACTAAATTGATAAGTTATAGCTAGGAACTGGTTAATACTCTGCGATGTGTTGGTTAAGAATATTAAAAGATCATCTGCAAAAAGAGATAATACTACCTTGTGTTGTTTTATATTAATGCCCTCTAGTTCCTTTCTCAGCCTAATAGCTAGAGGTTATATTGACAGATTAAAGAGCATTGGTGATAGAGACCAGCCTTGTCTTGTTCTCTTCTTGAGCTGAATGTTCGTTGTGGTTTCATTATTTATAATTAAGTTAGAGGTCGGGTCCCTATATATTAACTTTATAAAGGCATTTATATTTCCTTGCAGCCCAAACTTATCCATAACTGTGAATAGATGGTCCCATGTTACGGAATCGAATGCTTTTTCAGTGTCTACCGCCAACACTGCTATATCTGCATTGCATTCTCTTAAGCCCTGTTTAGTCTGTTGCCAGCAATACTCTAGCATAGTAAATACTTTGTGGGTATTCCTAGCTGGGTTAGGTCCCATCATAAATCCATTTTGGTCTGGATGTATTACTTTATGTAAGACTGTTTAAGTCTATTTGCTATAATGGTCATTAGTATTTTATAATAATTGTTTAACAATGATATTGGTCTATAGGACCCTGGATCTTCTGGGTCTCTGCCTTTTTTTCGGGATTAATGTTATAGAGGATGCCGCAAAGTATTTCAAATGCATTTCCCCTCCAACGAAATACATATTATACAGTTTTGTGAGGATACAGGAAATTTCACTAGCTAACATTTTATAAAATTCGGCAGGGATCATATCTGGTCCTGGGGCTTTGTTGGGTTTTGTCTGATTTATCATTTGGATTACTTCTTCTTCTGTTATAGTTAGATTTATGGAGGCAATGTCTTCTTCTTCAAATTTCCTGACATCTATTTGGTCCCAGAAATCTATTTTACTCTGATTGTTCACTGCAGGATTTGTATATAATTCTACAAAATAGTCATACATTGCCTGTTTCACTTCCTTAGTCGTAGCTATTCTCTTAGTGCCTATTTTAATTGAAAATATATGGTTTCTTTGCCTATTATTTTTAGTAAACCTAGATAAATATTTGGCCGATCTCCCATGGTAACCTCTATATAGGGCTCTATCTTTTTTTATCATGTTGAATACTGATTTGTTTTAAAAAGAGATCCCTCTCTTGTTTGCTGTTTTTATATTTGATTCAGGTCTGGGGGTTAGGATTATTGATGTAGGCGCTGTAGGTGTTTTTCAATTGATTAGATAATTGTCAATATCTCTCTCTCTATATTTCCTTTTCCATTTACACATATAGGCTTTGATAACTCCTTTAAGGAAAGCTTTAGCTGCTTCCCAATATATCTCGCATTTCCCTACATGATCTTTATTAAACCTCTTATATTCTTTCCATTTTTTGTTAATAATATAAAACCTGAATCTGCTATTGCCCCCCCCCCCCTAATTTGTGCTGTATTCTGTGGGGGGTAGTTATCAAGCCGTCTACTTTTCTGGCTTCGCCGGCCCAATACGTCCGCCTAAGCTCGCCTACCTTCGCCGCCGCGGACCTTGAATACGTTCGCCTAAGTTATCAAATAAAGCTGTCAAAAAGCCGTGGGGCGATGAGCAGCCGACTGTGAGAGTTATCACTCATCCGATCTCGCTGCCCTTCGGCTTTTTCCCAGCTTTATTGCTAGCCTGTCACTAAGCACTCACACTAAACTACACTGCTCTAACCCCTATACCGGCGCCCCCGGAGCCCCCCGCAACTAAATAAAGTTACTAACCCCTAAACCGCCGCTCCTAGACCCTGCCGCAACTCTTATAAATGTATTAACCCCTAAACCGCCGCTCCTAGACCCTGCCGCAACTCTTATAAATGTATTAACCCCTAAACCGCCGCTCCTAGACCCTGCCGCAACTCTTATAAATGTATTAACCCCTAAACCGCCGCTCCTAGACCCTGCCGCAACTCTTACAAATGTATTAACCCCTAAACCGCCGCTCCCGGACACCGCTGCCACCTACATTATACCTAGTAACCCCTATCCTGCCCCCCCTATACCGTCGCCCTCTATTATAAAATTATTAACCCCTATCCTGCTGATCCCGCACCTCTCCGCAACTAAATAAATAGTTTAACCCCTAAACCGCCGCTCCATGAACCCGCCGCAACCTATATTAAACCTATTAACCCCTATCCTGCCCCCCCTACACCGTCGCCACCTATAATACATTTATTAACCCCTAATCTGCCCCCCACTACGCTGCCGCCACTGTAATAAAATGATTAACCCCTAAACCTAAGTCTAACCCTAACCCTAACGCCCCCCTAACTTAAATATTAATTAAATAAATCTAAATAAATTAACTCTTATTAACTAAATGAATCCTATTTAAAACTAAATACTTACCTATAAAATAAACCCTAATATAGCTACAATATAAATAATAATTATATTCTAGCTATCTTAGGATTTATATTTATTTTACAGGTAACTTTCAATTTATTTTAACCAGGTACAATAGCTATTAAATAGTTATTAACTATTTAATAGCTTACCTAGCTAAAATAAAGAGAAATGTACCTGTGAAATAAATCCTAACCTAAGTTACAATTACACCTAACACTACACTATACTTTAATAAATTATTCCTATTTAAAACTAAATACTTACCTGTAAAATAAATCCTAACCTAAGTTACAATTAAACCTAATACTACACTATCATTAAATTAACTAAATAAACTACCTACAAATAACTACAATTAAATACAATTACATAAACTAACTAAAGTACAAAAAATAAAAAAAGCTAAGTTACAAAAAATAAAAAATTAAGTTACAAACATGTTAAAAATATTACAACAATTTTAAGCTACTTACACCTAATCTAAGCCCCCTAATAAAATAACAAACCCCCCCAAAATAAAAAAAATCCCTACCCTATTCTAAATTACATAAATTTCAAAGCTCTTTTACCTTACCAGCCCTTAAAAGGGCCATTTGTGGGGGCATGCCCCAAAAAGTTCAGCTCTTTTGCCTGTAAAAGAAAAATACAACCCCCCCCAACATTAAAACCCACCACCCACATACCCCTAATCTAACCCAAACCCCCCTTACAAAAACCTAACACTAATCCCCTGAAGATCATCCTACCTTGAGTCGTCTTCACTCAGCCGAGCCACCGATGGAACTGAAGAGGACATCCGGAGCGGAAGAAGTTAATCCTCCAAGCGGCGCTGAAGAAATCTTCCATCCGATGAAGTCATCATCCAGGCGGCGCTGAAGAGGTCTTCTATCCGGGCGAAGTCATCTTCCAAGCCGGGTCTTGAATCTTCCTTCCGCCGACGCGGAACCACCTTCTTCACCGACGGACTACGACGAATGACGGCTCCTTTAAGGGACGTCATCCAAGATGGCGTCCCCTCAATTCCGATTGGCTGATAGGATTCTATCAGCCAATCGGAATTAAGGTTGGAAAAATCTGATTGGCTGATGGAATCAGCCAATCAGATTGAGCTCGCATTCTATTGGCTGTTCCGATCAGCCAATAGAATGCGAGCTCAATCTGATTGGCTGATTGGATCAGCCAATCGGATTGAACTTGAAACTGATTGGCTGATTCCATCAGCCAATCAGATTTTCCTACCTTAATTCCGATTGGCTGATAGAATCCTATCAGCCAATCGGAATTGAGGGGACGCCATCTTGGATGACGTCCCTTAAAGGAGCCGTCATTCATCGTAGTCCGTCGGTGAAGAAGGTGGTTCCGCGTCGGCGGAAGGAAGATTCAAGACCCGGCTTGGAAGATGACTTCGCCCGGATAGAAGACCTCTTCAGCGCCGCCTGGATGATGACTTCATCGGATGGAAGATTTCTTCAGCGCCGCTTGGAGGATTAACTTCTTCCGCTCCGGATGTCCTCTTCAGTTCCATCGGTGGCTCGGCTGAGTGAAGACGACTCAAGGTAGGATGATCTTCAGGGGATTAGTGTTAGGTTTTTGTAAGGGGGGTTTGGGTTAGATTAGGGGTATGTGGGTGGTGGGTTTTAATGTTGGGGGGGGTTGTATTTTTCTTTTACAGGCAAAAGAGCTGAACTTTTTGGGGCATGCCCCCACAAATGGCCCTTTTAAGGGCTGGTAAGGTAAAAGAGCTTTGAAATTTATTTAATTTAGAATAGGGTAGGGATTTTTTTTATTTTGGGGGGGTTTGTTATTTTATTAGGGGGCTTAGATTAGGTGTAAGTAGCTTAAAATTGTTGTAATATTTTTAACATGTTTGTAACTTCATTTTTTATTTTTTGTAACTTAGCTTTTTTTATTTTTTGTACTTTAGTTAGTTTATGTAATTGTATTTAATTGTAGTTATTTGTAGGTAGTTTATTTAGTTAATTTAATGATAGTGTAGTATTAGGTTTAATTGTAACTTAGGTTAGGATTTATTTTACAGGTAATTTTGTATTTCTTTTAGCTAGGTAGTTATTAAATAGTTAATAACTATTTAATAACTATTCTAACTAGCTAAAATAAATACAAAGTTACCTGTAAAATAAATATAAATCCTAAGATAGCTATAATATAATTATTAATTACATTGCAGCTATCTTAGGGTTTATTTTACAGGTAAGTATTTATTTTTAAATATGAATAATTTATTAAAGTATAGTGTAGTGTTAGGTGTAATTGTAACTTAGGTTAGGATTTATTTCACAGGTACATTTCTCTTTATTTTAGCTAGGTAAGCTATTAAATAGTTAATAACTATTTAATAGCTATTGTACCTGGTTAAAATAAATTGAAAGTTGCCTGTAAAATAAATATAAATCCTAAGATAGCTAGAATATAATTATTATTTATATTGTAGCTATATTAGGGTTTATTTTAAAGGTAAGTATTTAGTTTTAAATAGGATTCATTTAGTTAATAAGAGTTAATTTATTTAGATTTATTTAATTAATATTTAAGTTAGGGGGGCGTTAGGGTTAGGGTTAGACTTAGGTTTAGGGGTTAATCATTTTATTACAGTGGCGGCGGCGTAGTGGGGGGCAGGATAGGGGTTAATAAATTTATTATAGGTGGCGACGGTGTAGGGGGGGCAGATTAGGGGTTAATAAGTTTAATATAGGTGGCGACGGTGTAGGGGGGGCAGGATAGGGGTTAATAGGTTTAATATAGGTTGCGGCGGGTTCAGGGAGCGGCGGTTTAGGGGTTAATACATTTATTATAGTTGCGGTGGGCTCCGGGAGCGGCGGTTTAGGGGTTAATATGTATAGAGTAGCTTGCGGTGGGCTCCGGGAGCGGCGGTTTAGGGGGTAATAACTTTATTTAGTTGCGGCGGTGTAGGGGGGGTCAGATTAGTGGTGTTTAGACTCGGGGTACATGTTAGGGTGTTAGGTGCAGACAGCTCCCATAGAAATCAATGGGATGTCTGTCAGCAGCGAACTTGTACTTTCGCTATGGTCAGACTCCCATTGATTCCTATGGGATCCGCCGCCTCCAGGGGTGGCGGATTGAAAACCAGGTACGCTGGGCCGTAAAAGTGCCGAGCGTACCTGCTAGTTTTATGATAGCTAGCAAAAGTAGTGAGAATGTGCCGCACTTGTGTGCGGAACATCTGGAGTGACGTAAGAATCGATCTGTGTCGGACTGAGTCCGGCGGATCGATGCTTACGTCACAAAATTCTACTTTTGCCGGTCTCGAGCCTTTGATAACTAAGGCGAATCAGCCTCGCCACAAATACGCTGCGGAATTCCAGCGTATTTGAGGTTGACGGCTTGATAACTACCCCCCTGTATCTCTAATGTGATAATGGCATGATCTGAAATACAGATATCTTTAATATCTGCCCTTATACTCAATCCCAACAGATTGTCTGAGATTAGAAAGAGGTCAATACGTGAAAATGTGTTAAATGTTTTGGATAGGCATGTAAATGCCCGAGTATCTGGATTCTGACTTCTCCAAATATTTTGTAGTTTGAGTCCTTTGGTAAAGGATTTCAGGATTCTACTTTCTTTTTTAATATCTCTAGAGTGACAGCATTTAGGTCTATCCACTAGAGGAACTAGTGCTAGGTTAAAATCCCCTCCTACCATTATATGTTTCCCCATAAATTTTATGTTTGTTATTCAGCTCTTCCCAGAATTCCTGGTCCATCTTATTAGGACTATAGACATTGCATATGACTAGATTCAATTTATGTATGTGTAGATCTAAGATTATGTACCTAGCCTGTTTGTCCACTTCCTGTGCTATTATGTTATAAGTGATGTTCCTATTGAAAAGTATGGCTACCCCCCTTTTCCTGCCACAATATGGTGTAGTTAATACCTCTCCCACACATTTATTCTTCAGATTTTCAGTTTCAATATGGTTGAGATGTGTCTCTTGTAAGAGTACAATGCTGGGTTTGAGGTGACCTAGTTGTTTTAAATATTGATTTCCTTTTTATGGGGGAGGTAATCCCTCCCACATTCCAGAATAAGATATTAATCTTATCAGCCATTTTCCTTATCTTGTCATCCTTTTTTAGGATTCTCATCACTACTAAATTTATATGTGGGCGGGATTTCTGGCTATATTCCCGCTCCCTTTCCCCTGCCCGGCACTCCAAACATAGGTAATGTAAGCCTCATAAAATCATACATTGTAGAAAAAAATAAAAAAAAATAAACAGTTTGGTCATCCTGTTACACTTGGGTCTAACAGGGATCCCTAGTGGTTACACTAATCCATGTTCCTGGCAGAAAATTTTAACCTCTGTGGCCGTGAGAAGGTTCCTTTTTGTACCATTGACCTCTACACAAATTTTAGCTGGGTATACCATCCTAGCTGGCCATTTAGCTTCAATAAGTTTGGTACAATAAGGTGCCATCTACCTCCTTTTGCCACACATTTCTGATGAAAACTCTTGAAACATAAAAATTCTACTACTCGCTATCTTAAATTCCTGCTGCTAACGATACTGTCTTAGCATATTGACCTTGTCCTGGTAGTTCAGAACTTTAATCATGATTGGTCTGGCTTTTGTATGTTCATGTTCTAGTCTTTTAATGCCTATTCTATGCGCCCTTTCAATTCTAATTGGTAGCTACTCTTGTGGAATCCCTAGGCATTGTGGCAGTATTTCAGAGGCAAAGACCATTAGGTCTTTATAATCATTGGACTCAGGGAGCCCTATCACTCTAATATTGTTCCTTCGGGCCCTATTTTCAAGGTCTTCTATTTTGTTCTGTAAAGCTAACAGCTGTTTATTCTGTGTTGATACTGTTTGATCTATAATATACACCTGATCTTCTACATTCGATATTCTTAGTTCTGCTTCAGTAAGCCTGTTGGCGTATTGTCTTATCTCATTTGATAATACCACTATTTCTTGTTTGATATTGTTGAACGGGGTAATATTAGGTCTCATATCTGTTTTGGTAGTATATGAGGTTCTAAAGTGTTTATATGTGACTCGTTCAGACTAATTTCTGTATTTTGTTCAGAAATTTTATTAAGTGACTTTTTGTCTTTCATTTTGGGTGGCATGACAGGTGGTCTGGTTTTAATAAATCTTTCCATAAAGGAAGGAGGAAAGAAAAACCTCATTGTGATATAGGTCTCATAGGGAATAGTGTCTACTGCGTTAATATATAACTGTCCCTTATAGACTGTGAAGAGAAAAGATAAACCAAGGGTGAAAGGGCATGTAAGAATTAAATCAATCGTGAAAAAGAGGTACCTTAGTCACTATTTATATTAACAGCCCTTACTCTACCCCATCCAGAGTTCTCTCTGTGCTCCTGGGAGGTGATGCCAAACTAGCAAGTGATAAGTGTGTAAAAGGGGGAAAGGGAAGAAACAAGAAAAGGGAGTGAATTGTAGTGTACTGAAAAGAAGAAAAAAAAAATCAAACAACAAAAAAAAAGAAAAAAATAGCAAAATCTAAAATGGACAGCTTGCAGGCTGCAAAAGGTGTATGTGCTGAGTGTTGATAGTGATAATAATGTCTATTAATTTTATAGAGGATCCCTGTCAGTGGATATATATAAACTTTTTTTTTTTTACATATCTGTTTACCTGACCCCTCAAGAACTATGTATAGGCTGTATGGGGTAGCTCCAAATACTGCTTTATTGGGCCTATCTTTATATTATCAGGCTTCCCAATCTGCCCTGACAAATCTGAATGGTTCAACTTCGATAAGATAATTATTGTAGAACTTGATCCCATGTATACCATATATCTAGCACTCTGGCATAGAAGAAGCAATTGTTTTAAGCGACAGTATTCAAGACATTATCGAAACCTCCTTATTCTTTTATTCTTATGTTCCTTTATCTTTAATATTTTTTTAAAAAACTTTATTTTTTATTAATTTCACAGTCATCTCAGCAGTTTTCTTGACATACAATTTCTCATAATATAATTCACAAAGAAAAAAACAATCCACTTACAATGACACAAATATCTATCAGTTACATCATATATACTATGTTAAATCCTTTGTACAATCTTTTGTTATATTTGCAACCATGACAATCATTAGTACCTTTAGCTATACAAAATCAACTCTGCTCTGAAATTAATATTATATAGGATTCCTCTCATCCAGAAAAACAGAAAGCCTGCAATTACAAGATTGACGCTTAATTTATATTACCTTAAATCCTACACCAAATGAAGTGCAGTGAAAAATAACATAAATCACATAACATTTTAAACATGAATTATAAGATTCGACCTCATGCAGAGAATTACTAAGAATTAGATTATTCTTTCAGTAATACCCCTATCCCTCCTACACTTTCAAAACTCACCCACCCTCACTTCCTTTATTTGTGTGGGAAACCCCAAAAAAAAAAGAAAAAAAGAAAAAGAGAAAACACGCCACAGACAAATAGTCCTCTCTCTCTTCCCCTACCCACCCCTCTCCGTCCCACTACCAGTCTCAGTCTGACCAAGTACTGGGAAGTCTGCCCGTTAGTAGCGCCATGCTAAAATAATCAGACTTCCTGAATGGAAAGATTATCTGTTTCTGAAGTGGTTCGGGGAAGGATGTTATTACTCTCAACCATTTCTGGAAAAACCTGCTAATCTTTTTCTCCTGAATAAGGTTGATCTCATATTGCTCTATGTGGATCTGTAGGAGTATTTTATTATTGAATTCTTTCATAGTCGGACAGTTTTTAGCTTTCCAGGATCTTAATATTATATTACGTCCTATTAGAATTACTGTGTTTACTAAAGCTGTGTTGCCCCCATCTTGAGCCCTGTCCTGTAAAAAGAAGACATGTCTGATGTACAACCTGGTTCTTCTCTCAAGTAATCTATTTATCCAATAATTTACCCTACTCCAGAATTTTTGGATTTTCAGGCAAGACCACATACAATGACTAAAATCTGCCTTCTGAAGTCTACATCTAGAGCAGCTATATTCCTCTCGCTTAGACCATCTAGCCATATCTGCTGGGGTGATATAAGCTTTATATAATATTTTCAAATGTGATTCTCTCCACCCAATGTTGCCTGAGGCTCTCTGCATCATCCTGAGACTCTGCTGAAGATCTTCCATAGAGATCTCAGCAAAATCTCTTGACCATTTCAATTTAATTTTTTCTAAGTTAGCTTTACCTGACCTGCGCATCGGAAGATTATACCATATTGCAATTGAGGTTATCCCTGCCTGATGCAGTTTAAGACTAGACTCTATTACCCCCAAAGACCACCTGTTGCGCCCTTTTTTCTATCAATTGGCCATAATAATTTCTGACTTGAAGATATGCATAAAATTCCTTCGGGGATAAGGAGAATTCCTGCGACAGGGTGGTAAATATTTTAATCACCTTTAATTATTTATCCTCTAATTGATGAAGATAGATTAGACCTTTTTGTGCCCACTTCTTAAAAACAATATAGGCTGAGCCTGGGGGGAAGTCAGGGTTCCCAACAATGGGGAGAAATTGTGAAATCTGATTATTTATTCTGGCATCTTGTAAGTATTTGATCCATGCCACTATAACATTAAAAATACTTTTTTGTTCACTGATTTCTTTAGGTATATTTCTAATATTCATATGTAACAGTCCTTTCAGAGAAAACGGTGAGCTCAAATTTTGTTCTATTACTGAATAGCATATTAACTCTTTCTCTGTGAGCCAATCCCCTGCAATTTTGACAAGAAACAAGTGATTATACAATTTGATATCTGGGAATCCTAGTCCCCCCCATTCTCTTTTCTGCATCAATTTCCTAAGCACTATTCGGGCTTTCCCCCTTTCCATAGATATTGGACACATTGAGCATAAAACTTCTTTATATCCTTCTCTCTTATAAATAGTGGTAGATTTTGACATAGAAACAGAATTTTTGGTAAGATAATCATTTTCACTAAATGTACCTTTGCTGACAAGGTCAGTGGAAGGATCTTCCACTTCTGAAGCTCTTTTCTTGCTGATAGCTAGACGTTCTTGTAGTTAAGATCATACCAGTCTGCCAGGTTTTTACTTAAAATAATACCCAGATATTTGATCTGATCTTTGACTTCTTTGAAAGGTGTCTCAGTTACACTTCCTGCTGTTTTATGTAGCCACAGAATTTCTGATTTTGATAATTTGATCTTATAGCCTGAACATGTACTAAAATCTCATATAATTTCCAAGAGAATGGGAATATTCTTTTTGGAGTCCCCAATAAATACAAGCAGGTCATCTGCACATAATGATAACACTACCTTTCTAATACTAAGCCATCTAATTCTTTCCTCAACATCATCGCTAAAGGCTCTATCGCCAGATTGAACTATAGGGGGGAAAGCGGGCATCCCTGTCTCGTACCTTTCATAATCTTGATTGTAGAAGACCTTTGACCATTAATTGAGAGAACAGAGGTTGGGTTACTATAGATCACGGGTGTCAAACACAAGGCCCGCGGGCCGAATCCGGCCCGCCAGACCTCGTCATGTGGCCCGTGTAGCCGCCGCCAGCCTTAACCTTTTATTCTCGCTTTTTTTTTTTGACACAAGAAAGCCGCCTCTTCAGCGCATGCGCGGCAGCCTACAAGGCCGTTCTACACAGGAAACCTCCACTTTACATGCATTCAGGAAACCTCCACTTGTTTTTATATTGAGCGCATGCCATCCTGTGATGTGACAGATCCAACGGCTGCCTGAACCCTTCTCTCCTGTACTGTAAGTACATATGATGTATGTGGGGGGGAGGGGGGGTCTGCTTATTAGGGGGGTCTGCTTATTAATCTGCTTAAAAGTCTGAGCGGTAAACTTTGGATATACTGACCACTTCCGTGTCACTTTACAGTGGTATAGGGACCATAAACTGACCTCAGGAAAACGATGTCAGCCATCTAGTCAGAAAAGTTAAAAAAAAGTTAATGCCTTGTGTTTGCCATATGTGTAATAAACAGTGTTTGGCAATATTTGTATGTTAAAAAAAAAATGACTGTCTGTTACCAAAAATCATTTTTCAATAAATTGTACAATAATTGTACATTTGAATATCTACTTGCCATTATTCTGACTAGGTTTCTGCTTTCAGAGCTAGTTATTACTTACATTATTACAAAAAACAGTAATAATTGAATGCAGTGACAATAATTTATGATAATAAAGAGTGGACACATAGTCCTACAGATACAACCGGCCCTTTGAGGGTGACCAAACTGCTGATGCGGCCCACGATGAATTTGAGTTTGACACCCCTGCTATAGATAGTTTTAACAAACTCTGGAAAGCATCCTGTGAACCCGAAATTATCTATAGATGTAAATAGGTGGTCCCAGATGATTGAGTCAAAGGCCTTCTCTGCATCAATAGTGATCATGGCCGCCTCTTTCCTTTTCTTAACCTCCCCTTTATGTTTATTGACCCTGTAGTGTTCAATCAGGGAGAGAACTCTTCACATGTTTTTCAAGGAATTTCTTCCTGCCATAAATCCCGATTGATCTGTAAGTATTAGGGAGTCCAGTACAATTTTCAGTCTGTTGGCAATTATTGAGGTCATAAGTTTATAATCATTGTTTACCAATGAAACTGGTCTATATGAATCAACTGATTCAGGGATGTTGTCTTTCTTAAGTATCAACGTTATAATTGATGCAGTAAAATTCGGTGATTGCATATTATTTTGCCTATAGTATTGATTAAAAAGGAGTTGAAGCGTTGGTGTGCGTTGGAGTCTTTTAATATCTTATACAATTATATGGGGAGTTGATCTGGTCCTGGGGCTTTATTTAATGCTGCTTTCTGGATTCCTTTAACAATATCTTCCTGCGTTATAGGCGCATTTAGATAGTGTAAGCCTTCTTGGGATATTTCAGGTAGTCTGATTTCCCCACAAAATGTCCTCTTATTAATACAATTTATATCACTTTGTGTATATAAGCTCTCATAAAATGTATGGAAAACCTGGTTAATCTCTTTGGGTGTCACATACCTTCCCTCATTATTCTTATTAGCCTCTATATCATTTTTCTTTTTACGGGCCTTTGCTAGATGCGCAATCCATTTAATATTTTTCCCAGAAAAACTCGAAAAAGTCGCTTTCTGTTTAAGTTCCTTCTATTGTTCCTTTTGGTGTAAAAAGTTATCTCTCGTACTCTTAGCTTCTTGATATTTCAGCCAAGCTCTAGTATCAGGATGATCTATGTATTTCCAATAAGTATTTCTGACCTGGCTATTTAACCCAGATTCTCTAGCTTTGAATATGTTTTTCCATTTTGAAAGAAGAGCTTTAATCTCACCTCTAAAAAAGGCTTTTGCTGTTTCCCAAAATATTTCGATTTTATGCATATATGTCTTGTTGTTATCAAAAAACTCTCCCCATCGTCTCCTAAGCTCATACTGAAACTGAATATTATCTGTTAGATATCTAGGGAAGAAAAAAATATTATTTCCTTTTCCTAAGTTATTTTTACTTTTAATTCTCAGCATGATACACACATGATCTGAGAGGTAGATGTCTATGATATCCGTTTCCAAATCCATGCCAAGCATGTTTTCAGACAACAACAAAAAATCTATTTGAGAGAGTGTTTCGTGTGTCTTCAATTCACACGTGAATGCTCTGCCATCCAGATTCTGGATACGCCAGATATCTAATAATTTAAGGTTTCTACAAAGTTTATTAAGTAGCTTAGCTTCTTTATTATACCGTCTAGGGTTCGCTGTCTTCAGTCTATCTAATTTGGGATGTATAGTCATGTTAAAGTCCCCCACTAAGATTAAATTTTCATCCACGAACGGAAGTAATTTGAGATATATTCTATCCCAGAATTCTATCTCCAGCTGGTTGGGGGCATAGACATTACATAACACGTATCTCGTCTTAGCAATTTCAAAATCTATAATCATAAAACGATCTCACTCATCTAAGTCTTGTGAAGTAATATGCACATTCAAATCTTTTTTAAAGAGACAGGCAACCCCTCTCTTCCTCCTAACACATGAAGTTGCAATCACTTCTCCAACCCATTTTATTTCACATTTATTCATTTCTTGCAGGCTTTAATACATTTCTTGAATGACTGCAATATCAGTATGCAGTTTTTGAAGATGACTAATTACCCTTTTCCTTTAAATCAGGGATGTTATTCCCCCGAAGTTCCAGGATACTATTTTTAAATTTGTGGGCATCATTTAATCAGAGAGCCTGGTAGACAATGACGACTCCACTCCTCTGCCCATAGGAGGCACGAGCGTGGGGGGAGGAGAGGGGGTGGGAGACACAAGCACAGGGGGATGAGGGAGAGTACAAAAACAACAAACAAACAAAAAAAATTACAAGAAAAAAACAAATAAAATAGTATTCCCCACACAACAGTAACATATATAGATATCTAGAGTTTGTCCTCTTAGCTTAGTAAAAATGAGATTATCTCAAAACTCCTCTTTCCTTCTCCTAATTCTATTCTCCATATTCGTTCTCTGTATGGTTACCCTTTACTGCTGATCTAGTTCCTTTTCTTGAACTTCTCTGCATAGTCCTTTGCTTCCTGATATGTGTTAATAGCACAGTTTCTGAATTGTACATGAATCTCAGTTTAGCTGGGTATACGATAATAGCTTGTACCCATATTAATCAGTTGGGAACATAGTGGGGAGATCTGTCACTTTTTATTAGAGGTATCCATGGAATATTCCTGGAATAGTAAAATAGTATTGCCCCCTATCTTAAAGGGAATTTTCTTCCTATATTGTCTCAGTAAGTTAGTTTTATCTTGGAAATCTAAATACTTGATTAGCACTGTTCTTTTTTTCTCTCTATGTCTTCCCTCTTCTCTAAGTGCCCCTAATATATGCCCTCTTTCTACTTGGATAGAATTATTTGTTTTTTGTATCCCTAACTCTTTTGGTAATGTCACTGATGCAAAATAGATGAGATCCTGATATTCAGGGGTTTCCGGTAAACCTATTACCCTGAGGTTATTCCTCCTTGACCTATGCTCTAATTCCTCAATTTTATTTTGTAAGGACTGAATTCTGTCTTCCTGCTTCTTAATAATTTGATCATGTAAATTTGTAAGATCTTCTAAATCTGATATTCTATTTTCTGCCTCTTCAAATCTAGCCGCGATTTGTCTAACTTCACATGTTAACTCCCCTATTTCTTTTCTTAAACTCTCAAATTGAGGTGTCATAGTCTCCATAATTTGTTTCACTAGGTCTTGTGGATCAACCACCATTTGTGTGTTACTAGATTCTATTGTGTTGTCTAGCAGAATGTCTGTTGTATTTTTGAACTTCTTATCTTTCTGTTTGGGGGCCATCCCTGGTGATTTAGATTTACTATTATGGATATATTTATCCATTCGTGTATAAGTGGAAAAATATTTTTGTGACAAAGAAAAATGTGAAGAAATTAAACAAACCAAAAAAAAAATTAAAGGGGATAGCAACTGTTAAAGCAACAGTGCATATCCCTCAGTGTGAGTGTGAGTGTGATTCTTTTTCTTCCCCCTTCTTTTTTTCTTTCTTTTTTCTTTCCTTCCTTTGCCTTTCCTTTTCCCCCCTTTTTATTCAATTGTTCCCCCCTCCCGCAAGCAAATTACATGGAATAGACACAAACACAAATAAACCCTGGATGTGATTACTTCTGAAAAGTGCACAGAAAATACTCTATTTTAACTTTTGAAAGAAAAAAAAAACAAAAAAAACGAGACGTGATAGTGTGGTGAAATTTTTGGGACAGATATCCCCCAGAATAAACCACTACTTGATCTGTGTTTTAATCCTTATTACCACAAACCAAACCTATTAACCTTATACCTTATCCGAAATCATAAACTGTATGACTACTTTAATAGTATGCTATTTTCACCCCTTAAATTATCTATAAACAGGAGGCATATTTTGGATAAGAGAGACGGTTTATAGAAAATAAGGACTCCCACTGCGTGTTTTGCTACAGTGGGTCCCCTGTTTAACAGATAAATAGTATGCCTTCTTATACTTCCATGTCTGGAGACGCACTCCTTATAGAGCCTCAGCCCTTTAACTATCCCTTTCTGTAGACTCTTGCATTCAACGCTCTATGCTTAGTTGACATAAAAATTGGAATCAAAACAAGAAAAAATGCTAACACAAGACGGCAACTCCTTTTGTCACATATGAGCCTCCCGTGAGGTCTAGTGCCTTTTTACAGACAGTATTTTAACAGTTGTTAACTTTATCCTAAACATCAATTGGGATACTTGATGGGGTTACTTGTGACCTTATGTGTTTCCTAGAAAGTTTTTAAATAGTCCTGTGCATACTAAGTGCACTTTATGTACAATTACCGCAACTCATCTGTGGCTACGAACACAATATCCTTTGGCTGGGGGCACCCAAATACAAAGTTAAGTAGTGACTCTGCTGTGTCAGCATGTCCTTTCTGTCCACCACTCAGCTGTACACCTTTGCCCAAATCACAGTGTCCTGTGTTTTAACAAAAGTCGTTATCGTGTCCAGTTACCTGCTTTTATCATCCCTCCAGATTAATATAGGTGTACACTGCCTGCGTACAAGCTCAGTGAACAACCCCTTGTGGGACTTTAATCATTTACTCTTGCACTTTCCCATCCTTCCACTTAATCAGAACCCCTGGATCCTCTCTTTCCCTTTTATCTTCCCTTTTAGGTACTTGTAATATCTTCAGCAATATAGATTACCCCCAGTTCTTTGAATTCCTCATAGAAGAGCAGACATACCATATGTATCTCTGTGTGCTGTCACATTATATATCCCAGTAGCAGTGGGGGGGAGAAAGATTTAAAATGACACTTATCTTATGTGTGCCGTTTTCCCTCTGGCACACTTATTTCACGGCGATGCTTCTACACCAGCTGTGATCCTGGAAGCCTGAGCCGAGGTGCCTGATCTTTTCCTGGTCTTTTCCTCCTCCAATCTGCACTGTCTGTGATGATACCCTCTCCAGCTTCTACCCTAGGAGGGGCAGTGAGGCGAACCCTGAATATCGAATCCCCCGCACTGCCTGACTTGACCGGGGATCTTGGAAGCGAGGTGTCTGCTATATCTCCTTACACCGACTAGACAGCTGATCGACAAACAAGTGCAGGGAGCTCTGTAAGAGTGAGAGTGCGGCCTCTGCGACAGGGCCTCTTTGGCGGAAAGGTGAGCTGCGGTTCCACAGAAGGGCTCCGATGGCTATGAGCCAAGATCCCGACAATATTCCCAAATCGACCAAGGATGCCGGTACTGTTTGAGGTGACCTGGAGGAAGCTACTTCCCTAACTTTGCGCCCCAGGCTTAGACGTCCTGCATCATGCCCCACCGGTCCTTTTATCTTTAATTTACTGTCGCCCTCAATATATAATAGCCCGCTTAGCCTAATCTTTTATTCCTATTTCCAGCATTTACAAACTATGCCTTAATTTTTACATTGGTATATACATTTATAACATATCTGTCTACTTAGCATAAACCAACTGTTACAATATTGGAATTACAGTATTCCCAGTACACAGTAAAAAGAGACAAGTCTGGCCCTTTTATTAAAGCTAACAGGAGTTTGGTGGTTACACCCTGCGCTCACTCACTCTTTTCTTTGTTTTTTTCCTTTTATTAAAGCCCTTTTTTGCATGTATGACTGCGTCCCTTAAGTGAGGTTATTCAGGGGCAGATTAAACCCTTTATTGGGGCCTCTATCATATGTTCATCCCCACACCAACAGATAACTTAGCGGTAGTAGGCAATATTAGATTTCCCAGGAAGCTGTTAAATATTCTTATCTTCTGGGATCCTTGGTCAATCTCTCGTCTAGAGAACCTTAATTTTTACCGTCTCTTACTGGGACTTAATAATACTCTACCCACAGGTGGTGTTTTAGTCCAATACAAAACTCCTGCTCTTGGACCTTTAATCAGTCAAATCGTAATGAATTTGTTCTGGAATTATACCGGACTGCTTAGGGACCCAAAGCCCTTATGTTATCCTTTAGTACACAGTACAATGTCTTTTTGTGGGGGCTACCACTGCTTCCACACTCTGATCTCCTTACTGGGTGCATACAGTGGATTTTGACCTCTCCCCCCCTTTGCTAGGTCTCTATAGCCCTCACTTGTTGCGTTTTTTAGGGGACCCACCCTTTAGCACACCTTTGTAAAATACAGGTATCTGGGTAAGGGGAAACTCAATATCACCCTCAAGCGCTTGGTTTAGTGGTCGTGTTAGGGCACCAAGGTACTCAGACAGCATGTATGCTGCCATGTCTCAGCAAGCTTCACACGGGAAGTCTATAATGTCACAATCCCCACGTCTTGGCACAAGGCCCCCATTATGGGGCCAGGCCCCCCACTAAACCCACGCTTAACTGCTTAGTTACTAATAGGGCAGCTGTTAACCCCAGCTTAAGCAGCACACCAGGAGCCATGAAGATACATTTTGTGGGTTCCCCTACGTGCTGAGCCCTTGGTCCTGGTCCTATATGCCCGGCTGATCAGCCCGCCCCTGCACCTGCTCCAATGTCTTGCAACATTCATGATGCTTCAGTATGTTGCCTTCAACCTGTAATAAGGCTATATCATTAAAGGAGTTTTTCTCTTCATGGTTCTGATTAGGCTGAGACTCCAGGCATTTAATATAGGAATGACTAAGCTTATAGCGCAAATTGCTAACAATGGCATTGATGCATTCACTTCTTAGATGACCAAATTCCTTATAGTTACTACATCTTATTTTGTTACAGGCTGAAGAAAAATGTCCTCTGCAACCACACTTAAAGCAACATTTTAGCTACCCATGATAATAGCATCTCCCTCTAACATTGCCAATGTAAAGGAAGTTTGGCAGATGGATTTTTATATTATCCGTTGAGAAAATCTTGACTTCAAACAAATAACCATTTCAATAATCCCCATTGTAGATCTTCTTAGGCCCACTAAGGACTTCACATTGGCGTTTTAGACAGAAAATCATGTCCTCTACTGGAATGGATTCCTGATAAAAGACAATGCTCACAGACTCCAGCCTGGTAATTGGACTTGGCCGCTAGCAGGGGGTGTTAATCAACCTGATCGTATCTAATCAGGCTGATTGCTGTACGCCGCTCAGAGGCAGCAGACCAGTTAAGGAGCAGCAGTCTTAAGACCGCTGCTTCTTAACTGCTGTTTCCGATGAGCCTGAAGGCTCGCATGGAAACAGTGATCAGGGGACATTCGGACCATGAAAATTAGACCCCGGTGTCTTGAACTGATATCATAATGCTCTGAATATTAAGCATGTAGCAGAGAATAAACAGTATCTTGATGAAATCCCAGTGATTTTTTAATAGGCACCTGGCCAACATACTCCAGACCTCTGTCCTCTTCAAGTTTGCCACATAAGGTTAATCTGACAACATTTCTCCTCTTTAAATGATTGTTCATAGGTAAATTAAAAAAGACCTTGGGGCCTCTCCAAGCTTCATGTCTTGAAGTTGAAGGTTGGACAGTAAAGGAATCAATAGCATTTACGCTACTTGGGGTTATTAAGATACTTGGGGTACTTTAAAAACAGGAAGTACAGATGGTACAACACTGGAAAAATACTTACTGGGGTCTGCTGCAGCTCCATGCAATCTTGTAATTCTTGGGACCAGCCTCAGCTCCAGTCAATGCTGCAGTTATAGGCTGTTTAATTCCCACAGCTGATCCATGCAGCTGACTGAGAGTTCCCACTACTGACTGTTGCAAATCTGTAGCTTCTGGTTTATGCTGCAATACTGTGCTTTGTTTGCTACAAGCTGCAAGAGTTTCTTGCACTGTGTAATTAGAATTGCTTGCAGGCATCCCCCCCCCCTACTCAAATCCATTGCCTCTTCATAATCCACATCTGTGTCCAGGGAACAAACAACATCCATGCCTGTATTACTTTGCTTTATTGGAGATTTCTTTCCCCTGGGTGGAGATTCAACACAATTACTCTCTGACTGAAGCACCTGCACATGGCTGCAAAGTCTGTTGCTTTGCACAGATTCCATAAAGCAGTATTCATTTTCTTTTCTAGACTCCCTTAAACTCTTCCTTTTCTTTTTAAGCTCTAAATATACTTTTCTGTTTTCTGTCTGTAGCAGAGATATCCTTTTTTAAATAAGTTTAAATTCTGCAATTCAGTTTTATTTGCTGTTTACTCACTTTGCCCATACCCAGTAACTTTCAGCAAATCTGAGGCTGTCAAGTCATGTTATTTTTTTTTATTTTTCTTCCTCAATCCATGACAAATATTCATTTTCATAGGTCTTTACCGTTTCTTCAGTGGCCAAACTGAAATCGCAATCTTTCTGTGCTTCACCTTCCCAGATTCCTGCACCTCCTCCTGGGTCAACAGCCATTTTGATTCCCAATTAGGAGCTCATGAGAACACAGCCTCACAGGTGCAACACACACAGTGAAAATCAGGGAAGACCCTTTGTAAAACACACTGTTCTCAAGGTAAAAACTGCCTTTAGAGAATTAGGACAGAGGCTTCATAGTACAGGCAAGATTTCTCAGAAAATCTCACAAACCCAGAGATCACTGGGCCCTAAAAGATTAATATGCTTCCACCCTAACACATCCCTATTACCCATATTTATGTTATTCCCTTTAAATATAATGTATTGTGTTTATGAACCTGTTTTACAGCTCCTATTATGTAAAGTCACTTTTATTACTTCAAAAATAATCTTTAGTTTTATTCTGTTTATTAACAGGGTTGAGTCTTTTCTTCTGCTTGGCACAAGACCATCTCTATTTGCATGATATCTCTCAAGTTATTTTGGAAGCTGTACATTTTGATTCTATTTTCCAAGGAAGCAGTTTTGTTCTTCAGAGTTTTCCAGTTGTTATGAAGCAATTTGACATTTGCAGTAAATCAAACAGTTTTTTGTGTGCCTTTTGACAATGTATTGCCATTTTGATTGAACAAATTGGTTGGTATTATCTAGTCATCCTTGCCTGAATTTGTCATTGGCCACCCTCTCTGCTGCTATTTACTTTAAATGTTGCTTTTTTTATTCTCTGTAACATATCCATACCCATTATTGTTATTATATGCTTTTTAAAGGGACATTAAACACTAAATACATTTTATAAGCAAAGTATTGAGGGTTTTCCCTACCTCCCTCTGACGTTCATAGCATTTCAGTGCTGATATGTTTGCATATTTGTAGTAACTCTCCTTTAGAAAAAAAAAATATAATGGTGTACAGCTAACACTGTGTAACAATGTGTGAAAAAGGATATATTCCCATTGGTAGCAATATGTAACAAAGGATATAGTCCAATGCAGTGAAGGATCCAAGGAAACCTTAAACGAAAGAAGAAAATGTATATATAGAAGTCCAGTTAAATAAGAGAAGCAAACTGGGCTGAAAAGGACCTTACTCATGTCAGCGAGAGTTAATAACTGAGCTCTCAGGTTGTAAGCAAGATTAATCAATTCCCTTTAGGAACACTCGGCAGCCGGACAAACTAAGATAAGTATTTATTCAAATACTTAAAAAAAACTTTAAAGCAAGCCGAACACTCAGGAAATAAAGGACAAGAATAAACTGCAGTCAGTTCTACGAAGAAGAGAATGCAAACTGCCACTCAGTTTTCTTCACCAGTCTTGGAAAAGACATCATGAGAAGTGTAATGGCAATGTCCCTGTCTCCTATGAGCGTGTCAGTCTCAACGGACTTTTGGTAAAATGTACATCGGAGAGTTTAGAGACTCATAGGAGGCGGGACATTATTGTTACACTTGTCTTGAAGTTGGTTCCAAGATCAAGGGGAGGCTAAGTGGCAGTCGGCGTTCTCCTCTCCGTAGAACTGTCTGCGGTGTATTCTTGTCCTATATGTCCCAAGTGTCCAGTTTGTGTTTAAGTGTTTTAATAAATACTTACTATGAGGCCTATTTATCAAAGGTCTTGTGGACCTGATCCGACAGTGCAGATCAGGTCCGCAAGACCTTGCTGAATGCGGAGAGCAATACACTCTCCGTATTCAGCATTGCACCAGCAGCTCTTGTGCAACGCCACCCCCTGCAGAATCGCGGCCAATCGGCCCCCAACAGGGAGGTGTCAATCAACCCGATCGTTCTCGATTGGGTTGAATTGTGGTGATTCCTGTCCGTCTGCTCAGAGCTGACAATAAAGGAATTTTGCTTTTAAGACTTGTAAGTGCCTTCCTATATAAATACAATTGGATAGCTGTTTTTGAAGAAGCACTCGAGAACAGTGTTTTAAATTAGGTGTGAATGCATGGCAACAATTGTGATAAACAATATAATACAGCATGCTTTTCAATAGACCATAACTTCTTATCTTTAGTGATTGTACTGTATACATCCAATCCTGTGATCACTTACATTCTCTATGCCATAAGTCACCTCTGAATACTGGATCACATATTACTGTAGAATTTGTAGTATTATACAAGGCACTGCCAAATTGCATGGAACTGGGTACATAAATAGGGGTAAAAACAGGTATATAAAAAAGAAAAACAGGTATATATAATAGACAAAATAAAATAACATAGCTCAAAAAGATTACAATCCACAGTTATTTTCATATTACATTTAGCATACTAAAATTTATTTTACATAGTTCTGTATTTAAAAAATATTTTCAGTTTTAAATAACTTTTACTGTTTGTCGCAGTTAAAGGGACAGTCAACACCAAAATTGTTATTGTTTATAAATATAGTTAACGCCTTTACTACCCATTCCCCAGCTTTGCACAACCAACATATATATAACTTTATATTAATATACTTTATAACATTTAAACCTCTAAATGTCTGCCTGTTTCTAAGCCACTACAGACAGCCTCTTATCACATGCTTTTCATTAGCTTTTCACAAAAGGAGACTGCTAGTTCATGTGGCCCATATAGATAACATTATGCTCACGCCCATGAAGTTGTGCACAACACAGCACTAATTGGCTAAAATGCAAGTCAATCGATAATAAATAAAAAAGTGATCAGGGGGCTGTCAGAAGAGGCTTATATACAAGGTAATCACAGAGGTAAAAAGTATATTAATATAACCATGTGGGCTGTGCAAAACTGGGGAATGGGTAATAAAGGGATTATCTATCATTTTAAACAATAATAATTTTAGAGTTGACTGTCCCTTTAAGTGGTAGTTTTTGCACTTATTCTCTTTTGTGTTAAGGTCATTACGATCCAGTGATTATTAAAATGAATCCAATGCAACAAACATGACACTTTAACACATATCAATTATATATGGGCTATATATTTAACATATTCATCCTGTTTTACTGTTTTACAAAATGACTCTCAATGTTTCCAAAACAAGTTATACTCTCAGAAAAGTGCATACTTGAATATCTTAAGGAAAATAATAGACAGCAATCTCTTTTTATCTGTAAATTTTCCAAAATAAAGGCCAATGTCCTACATTTCTGTTTTTTTTGGGAGGAAAGATGGCTTGTGCAAGCCAGAAAGATTCTAAACTCAAGATGAAATAGATCTCCTTATTTTGGCAATGCATTTGCCACATATTATTGTTAACACAAATGTTTCTCAATACAAAATTAGCTTTAATATTTTGAACTTAGATATGCACATTTGCATTGTTTTCTAAAAAATTATGTGTGTATATCTGTGTGTGTATATATGTATGTGTATATGTATATATATATATATATATATATATATATACAGTATATATATATATATATATATATATATATATATATATATATATATATATATATATATATATATATATACATATATATGACGTATGAGACCAAGACGTATGAGGATCAATATCTACAAAGGTTGGAGGCTGACAAGGATCAAGGTTGGCTGAAAAAAATGAAGGAATAGGTGGACAAATATGAGAACGAATTAATAGCGTTCAAAAATCGCAAGCTTGAGGATGTAACACAAGATTATAAAAATAAGAGTGTGTATCATTGGCAATTAAGCCCTGAGGAGAGAACACATTATCACCAGAACAGACCGTGGAGGCAAAGACACAGCCGCACAAGACAGACTGGGACCCTAGACAGCTCAGGTAACAGCTCTGATACAGATAATACCTCCAGATCACCACCACTGGAGACAGACTACCAGCAGGGGATGCAGACATGTTCAAAAAACGAAGGAGGCAGAGGACGCATACCCGAAGGGGGAGGGGGGGCACAGGCCGAGAGCACCCAGGATGGCGAGGTCAAGGAGGAACTGATCATAAATCTCAGCAGCCACATACTCACAGATGAAGAAAGGAGTGTCCTAAACAAGGGCCTCTCTTTTGTGCCAACTTCCCAACAGGACAACTTTGATCTTTATGTGGACGTTCAGAGATTCTCTAAGACTAAAGGAACATTTTGGCAATACTAACAGTACAAAAACAGCCACCAAATTTAGGGGTAAAAGCACCTATGACCCAGCCACAATGCATCAATTAAGACTTTCTCCAGACTGCTATGGCAGGAATGTGAAGAAAATTGTATAAAGTGCAAACAATACAGACACAATTTAACCATCAAAGAAAGAGAAGCTTTGAGAACATTACAAGAGGACAACAGCATAGTTCTAAGGGAGGCGGACAAAAGTGGTGCTGTAGTCCTGCAAGACTACACCGATTACAAGAAAGAGGTAATGCAACAATTAAAGGACAAGGACACCTACTGCCCGCTACGAGGTGATCTTAGCAAACAATTCAAGACAATATTGGACGAGATGATACAACTGTTACTCAAGAACAATTATATTGATACCAACACCAGCGAGTACATGATGGTAAAATTCCCTAGAATACCGGTTCTCTATATGCTACCTAAAGTACACAAAAGCTTGGACGCTACCCCTGGGAGACCTATTGTGTCAGCTGTTGGCTCTCTTCTACAACCAATAGCAACCTATATTGATTATATTCTACATCCTATTGTCCGCAACGTACCCTCTTTCCTCTTGGATTCAGCATCCATGCTCAAATTAATACTGGACTTACCTCCTCTCACTGAAAATACACTGCTGGTCACACTGGATGTGACCAGTCTTTACACAGTCATTCCTTACCAGGGGGGCATAGCAGCCACAAGATGACAACTTCTCAAGTATCCGTATGTTGCCCCCCCCCCCCCCGGATGTCATATGTGAAATGCTGAGACTATGTCTAGAACTCAATTATTTCCGCTTCGAAAGATCTGTCTACCTACAAGTGGCTGGAATGGCGATGTGGTCTAACATGGCCCCATCATATGCCAACCTGTTCATGGCAGAGTTTGAGGATCAAGACACCCAACTATTCAAAGTCAACAAAGTGCCAATATTCAAGAGGTACATTGATGAACTGCTTCTGCTGTGGACAGACACAGAGGACCAACTACTAGCCTGGTTCGAGGAACTCAACAGGTACATCCAAAAGTCAAGTTCAAGCTTACATATGACAAACAAGCAATAGACTTCCTTGGCATAAGAATTTTCAAGCATGGTGATAAGTTAAACACTACCCTCTTCAGTAAACCAACGGACAACAATTCCGTCCTTCATGCAACCAGTTGCCATCCACCCAGCCTTAAGAAGGCACTCCCACTTTCCCAATTCAAGAGGGTAGTTAGGAATAATACCAGTGAGGAGCTGAAAGAAGCACAACTGGTTGACATGATGACTAAATTCAGATGGAGGAGATACAACCACAACAATCTCTTAAACAGTATAATGGAAGTATCGGATACAGCGCAAAAGGACCTTCTAGCTGGTACTAATGCTACCACACCTGAGGATAGACTCACGTTTACCACCACCTATACAAAGAATAAAGAAGGGATTGCTGATACCCTTAAGCAAAACTGGGGACTATTATCATCTGATAAAGACTTACCTTTCAAATACATGCCCCCACCCAGAATTGGGTACCACAGAGCTACCTCACTGAGGGATCAGCTAATAAAAACTGACCCCAGGAACTGTTACAGCAATGACACTTGGCTTAAAACTAAGAAAGGTTGTTTTAGGTGCCTGGGTTGCACCACCTGTGGAGGTCTCTCTACAGGTAGCTTCTTCATCCATCCGTATTCCACCAGAAAGTTTAAAATCAGACACAGGGTCACCTGTACCACAACATTCATTGTATACCTCCTGCATTGTGTGTGCGGGATGTTTTATGTAGGAAAAACAGTGGATGACTTAAGGACCAGAATGGCAAACCACCGGTCTGCGATTCGTGCAGCATTGGATAAAGGTACATCAGATCAGCCAGTGGCACGGCATTTCGTGGAAGCAGTACACAAGGTAACCGACCTTAAATACATCATTATCGACCACATCCCCCCCACTAAGTAGGGGGGGGGTGACAGGGCTAAAATTCTCTTACAAAGAGAGTCAAGATGGATTTTCAATCTTGGGACAATGACCCCCCGGGGACTCAATGTCCACCTTGACTGGCACTGCTGTTTATAGGGACAAGACTCTGTAATGAACCACCTCTCTATTTTCAAAACTGTTCCTGCCTTTGGTTCTATCGGACATTATGTAATCAAGTAAGGTACACCATATAAGGGACTGCCTCTAACTATGTGTTTACGTTCTCTTGGGTATTTTCTTAAGTTATGTTTTTTGAAGTGTACTATGTTCTTTGAAGTGTTCTTTGTTTAAGTTGTCCTATTTTTTGCTTTGCTAAGTTGTCTGATACCTTCCCTTAGGTATCTGCATTGGTTATGTGCCGTGGCATGAGTGTGTGATAACGACTATCACTGCAGGTTCAACAAGGCTTGTGTGTTTTGCCTCTATGCCTCGATACTTCTACCTGTATGAAATGACAGGGGGGACTTAAGAAGACCGCTATCGGTAGTTCTATACCTGGGCTCCACAAATTGTCCAGTAGTTCATTACCTGTACTTTAAGATATGATATGGTTGATGCTGTATATGGCTATGTGTATTTATGTTGTGGGATTACGGTCACCCTGGTGATTAACACTATCTGCATGATAATATACTACTGCTTGTTTGGTTGTTAACATTTTTGTTTAAACCCATGTTTGTATTTATATATCGCTCCTAACAATCTGTTTTGCCTATGTTTTTAACTTTCACTATGTTTTTAACTTTCACTTGGTTTACACTAATGAGTGTCTGGTTGCTATGCCAATGGGGCTTGACCTTGTGTCATGTGACGTGGTTTTACTTCCAGGTGCCAGGGTGTTTACCACACTGATTGTTTGCTGTGCAGGGGTATTTAAGGGGGGTGAGTATACTGTTTCACACTGTGCTGTTTTTTGAGAAAGGGGTAACACCCGAAAAGTCAAAATAAATACTTTATCTTTTTACAAGACCCTGTGATTGACTTCCTCTTTGCTGCTTTATCTATACTCTTGAAGTGCACCCGGGGCAAGGAGAGCACACCGGAGCTATTTGAAGCTGGAGTGCTACTACACCTTCTACATACATACACATATATATATATATATATATATAATCAAAAGAAAGAAGTTCAATATACTGCACAAAAGGGTGTAAAACTGTAAGCAAGATTCAGCGTGATATGTATCTCCTTCCTGTGATATGTGATAGTTCACTTGGTAATGCAGTATATAACAGCAATGATGCAAACAAACAAACAGAGGCGGACTCTATCCCCGGTGTTACTGACACTAGCGGTGCTTAGTGGGACCTCCTAGAGCAATCTATGCCCAATTGCAGCGATATGCTGTGCCCACTCACCGCTCTCCTAGTGCCTCCAGCGTCTGGAACAACCACCGTGATCTCCGAAATCCTTTGGCTCTCTGTTTGTTCGAATACGGCGTTCCGCCGTGGTGCCGGGAGGAGTGTCCTCTCACGTGACCTTGTCACGGCCAAACGACTTGATTGCTGTCGTAACCAGGCAACAGCATAGGTGAGTCCAGCGTGTCAACAGGTGGTGCTAAATCTGCGAGCTTCTCCTCGCGCTAGGAAATCCTGGTGCAAATTTAGACAGCGGAAAAGAACTTGATCCCAGGCGAGGTTTTTAAAAGCACAAAAAGTCTTTATTAGATTCCACTCGTGGTAAAAGCATAAGGAGGTACCAAAACACATAAAAAGAATATACACACGAAAGCATAGGCTAACATGTTTCGGCCTGATGCCGTAGTCGTAGCTGGAGTAATGCAAGCGTGTGAAGCATTTAAAGGGACATCTGTTCAATGATAGGTCAAATAGAAACCAATCATGAACCTTCATTTTAAGTGTGTGTGAATTCAGACATTTAACCCATTAGTTACCAAAAAGATACATAGAAAACTTTGCACATCGTTTTTTCATAAATACAAAAATGCATACTTAAATTATAGACATTTTAGCCTGAAGGACAATTACATGAGTAATGTACATAAACTTTTAAACTTAAGATCTATATAATACTTAGCAATTATGTATCAAGTTAATAAATAAATAAATCAAGTCAAAGGGAGCAATTCAAAAAAAGGCAATACTATTGCTGATGCATATATATATATGGTCAAACTGGCACAATTACGAGTCTGTACAACATGATAAAATGAACAAATTCTGCATATGGAATGGAATATCATAGGCATGGAAATAATAATAATAAATAAATTGAAAAGGCTCAATTCCGTATAGAGCTAAAATAAAACTTTTCCTTTATTAAAATATCCAATGCCTATGTTGATAACCACCCTCAATCTCTGTATGTAGCGCAGTGTTCATACATACTGTTAAACTGATTTTCACAGTTAAATAAGTGGGGGAGAACAGATAAATAAATAAAATGTCAGTCAATACAAAACAACTCTCTTATTTTGGTTAGTGTCAATAAACAGTGATAATGAAAATATACTAGAATGGAAGGACATTAGTGTAGATTACAGCATAATATTAATAGTCATATGTGGCTGTATGTGTATACACTAGTGAAAAATGAGTATAACACATTTTAGTATTTGTATGTTGAAATTTATAGTTGTATTTGGTATTGAATGTAGACTGAAAATACAATCAGCCCAAAGGTGGACACAGATATGATAAACCTGATCTATTTCCAATAGTTGATTAAGTCATATTCTGAGTTGAGGCCCTTGGGCACGCGTGTTTGCAATCTAAAGATCCAAAACATTTCGCGTTTCCCCAAAGCCTCATCTCTATTACCACCTCTAGGGGGGTGTTTGACCCATTCAATGGCTTGCCATCTTAATGTGTTGTTATTTTTATTATGTATGTTTTTGAAATGTTTCACCAAGGGTGTGGTTGCTTCACCAGTCTTAATAGAGGAAAGATGATTCCTTATCCTCGTATTGACATCTGTCGTGGTGAGACCCACATATTGAAGGTTACATTGGATACAAGTCAGGACATAAATAACATAGGAGGATGTACAGTTAAGGCAGGAATCAATGCTAAACTCCTCACCAGTCACTGTTGACTGAAATCTGTTTGAGAGGGTAGCAAATTCACAAGGTCTACATCTAGACTTGCCACACCTGTACATCCCCCTATGTCTAAGCCAAGACCCACTCGGGGGATCAACTGGACTGGGAAGTTCAGAGGGAGACAAGTAGTTCCCTATGGTCTTACTCTTTCTGTAGGAACAGCGTAAGCCTTGTTCCACACATTTAGTCAATTTGTTATCTGCCACTAGAAGTGCAAAATGTTTTTTCCACAGGGTTATGGACCAAAAGATAGTCAAAGGTAGATTGATCAAGGTGCCCATCCTCCAACCCATCATCCAAAAGTGACATTAATTCCCTTTGGTATAAATTGGTGGGATCTCGAGTGAGCGGTTCATAGTTGTTAGTATTATGAAGTTGTCTGTAGGCTTCTTCAATATACTTGTCTCTACTCATAACAACTACTGACCCCCCCCTTATCCGCTGAGCGAATGACTATATCTTGGTTTTCACGTAATTCTAACAATGCTTGTTTCTCGGTTTTACTGAGATTCTGTCTCTTAGACTAAATATCTATCATCGACAATATCTCCCTGTCTCCCCAAATTCTGTGATGTGATTGCCTTGGAGAATTTGGGGAGACAGGGAGATATTGTCGATGATAGAGATTTAGTCAATAGCTTTAATGGCTTCAAGAATCCCTCTGAATTCTACCCAATTCAGAGTAGGGGGTCTATTCTTGAAACCTTCTACCATAGAGTGGAAGCAGATTTAACTAGACTTTCTGAAACTATTCGATCAGGGAGTGTGGTTCAATCTAAGAGACAGAATCTCAGTAAAACCGAGAAACAAGCATTGTTAGAATTACGTGAAAACCAAGATATAGTCATTCGCTCAGCGGATAAGGGGGGGTCAGTAGTTGTTATGAGTAGAGACAAGTATATTGAAGAAGCCTACAGACAACTTCATAATACTAACAACTATGAACCGCTCACTCGAGATCCCACCAATTTATACCAAAGGGAATTAATGTCACTTTTGGATGATGGGTTGGAGGATGGGCACCTTGATCAATCTACCTTTGACTATCTTTTGGTCCATAACCCTGTGGTGCCCATCTTCCACCACCTTCCAAAGGTGCACAAAACACTTACCAATGTAACAGGTCGCCCGATAGTGAGTGGTATAGGTTCCATGTTGGAACACCTATCCCAATGGCTTGATGCCATACTTAACCCCTTTGTCACGTCCCTACAAAGTTACTTAAAAGACACCAAAGACTTGGTTAATTTAATTGAGACATTACATTGGGACACTAACAATGTTTGGGTCACAGTAGATGTTACAGCCCTCTACTCGTCCATTCCACATGACCAAGGTATACAGGCTCTTTCATTTTTTCTCAAAAGTTATTCTAACTTTTCTACCAAATTTGTGGATTTTGTATTGAGGGTAGCATATTTTCTCTTGACACACAATTTTTTCAGATTCGAGGGCAAGTTCTATCTCCAGAGATGTGGGACAGCCATGGGGGCAAAATTTGCCCCCTCTTACGCCAACCTTTTTATGGGTTGGTGGGAGCTGTCCCACATCTATGGAAATAGAAATGCCTACAAGAATAACATCGTCTTTTATAGACGTTATATCGATGACCTGCTATTTATTTGGCAGGGAGAAACCGAATCTGTGGATTTGTTTGTACAAGGTCTGAATAACAATTCGATGGGACTTGAATTTACATTTGAAAAACATGAAACCTGTATCAATTTTTTAGATCTCACTTTAATGCATAAAAGTAACGGACAGATAGTTAGTGATCTGTATAGGAAACCCATTACCAGAAATACAATTTTACATGCTAAGAGTTGTCACCCCAAGCATGTGCCCTTTGCGGTTGCTAAGGGACAACTTATACGGATCAAAAGAAACTGTACCGAGGAAAAAGCCTATATAAAACAAAGAACTGAAATGAAAGAGAGATTAAAACATAGGGGTTATCCGAAGCATGTATTAGAGAGAGCACAAACACAAGTAGACAGACTTGATAGACAGACATTGTTACAACAGTCCAAAAACAAAAAATGTGTTTCCACTCAAAGTGACCAGGTTACTTTTGTAACTGAGTACAGCGAAGAACATAGAAGTATATGCAAAATAGTGAAAAAACATTTTGCACTTCTAGTGGCAGATAACAAATTGACTAAATGTGTGGAACAAGGCTTACGCTGTTCCTACAGAAAGAGTAAGACCATAGGGAACTACTTGTCTCCCTCTGAACTTCCCAGTCCAGTTGATCCCCCGAGTGGGTCTTGGCTTAGACATAGGGGGATGTACAGGTGTGGCAAGTCTAGATGTAGACCTTGTGAATTTGCTACCCTCTCAAACAGATTTCAGTCAACAGTGACTGGTGAGGAGTTTAGCATTGATTCCTGCCTTAACTGTACATCCTCCTATGTTATTTATGTCCTGACTTGTATCCAATGTAACCTTCAATATGTGGGTCTCACCACGACAGATGTCAATACGAGGATAAGGAATCATCTTTCCTCTATTAAGACTGGTGAAGCAACCACACCCTTGGTGAAACATTTCAAAAACATACATAATAAAAATAACAACACATTAAGATGGCAAGCCATTGAATGGGTCAAACACCCCCCTAGAGGTGGTAATAGAGATGAGGCTTTGGGGAAACGCGAAATGTTTTGGATCTTTAGATTGCAAACACGCGTGCCCAAGGGCCTCAACTCAGAATATGACTTAATCAACTATTGGAAATAGATCAGGTTTATCATATCTGTGTCCACCTTTGGGCTGATTGTATTTTCAGTCTACATTCAATACCAAATACAACTATAAATTTCAACATACAAATACTAAAATGTGTTATACTCATTTTTCACTAGTGTATACACATACAGCCACATATGACTATTAATATTATGCTGTAATCTACACTAATGTCCTTCCATTCTAGTATATTTTCATTATCACTGTTTATTGACACTAACCAAAATAAGAGAGTTGTTTTGTATTGACTGACATTTTATTTATTTATCTGTTCTCCCCCACTTATTTAACTGTGAAAATCAGTTTAACAGTATGTATGAACACTGCGCTACATACAGAGATTGAGGGTGGTTATCAACATAGGCATTGGATATTTTAATAAAGGAAAAGTTTTATTTTAGCTCTATACGGAATTGAGCCTTTTCAATTTATTTATTATTATTATTTCCATGCCTATGATATTCCATTCCATATGCAGAATTTGTTCATTTTATCATGTTGTACAGACTCGTAATTGTGCCAGTTTGACCATATATATATATGCATCAGCAATAGTATTGCCTTTTTTTGAATTGCTCCCTTTGACTTGATTTATTTATTTATTAACTTGATACATAATTGCTAAGTATTATATAGATCTTAAGTTTAAAAGTTTATGTACATTACTCATGTAATTGTCCTTCAGGCTAAAATGTCTATAATTTAAGTATGCATTTTTGTATTTATGAAAAAACGATGTGCAAAGTTTTCTATGTATCTTTTTGGTAACTAATGGGTTAAATGTCTGAATTCACACACACTTAAAATGAAGGTTCATGATTGGTTTCTATTTGACCTATCATTGAACAGATGTCCCTTTAAATGCTTCACACGCTTGCATTACTCCAGCTACGACTACGGCATCAGGCCGAAACATGTTAGCCTATGCTTTCATGTGTATATTCTTTTTATGTGTTTTGGTACCTCCTTATGCTTTTACCACGAGTGGAATCTAATAAAGACTTTTTGTGCTTTTAAAAACCTCGCCTGGGATCAAGTTCTTTTCCGCTGTCTATATATATATATATATATATATATATATATATATATATATATATATATATATATATATATACACACAGTGAATATAAATGTTAAAATGTCAGGTTTCTGTAATGTTAAAAAACGAGACAAAGCTAAATCATTTCAGAACTTTTTCCACCTTTAATGTGACCTATAAACTGTACAACTAAATTGAAAAACAAACTGAAATCTTTTAGGTGGAGGGAAGTAAAAAAAAAAAAAAACCTAAAATAATGTGGTTGCATAAGTGTGCACACCCTCTGATAACTGGGGATGAATATTTGTACAGAATTAAGCAATCACATACAAAATCATGTTAAATAGGAGTCAGTACACACCTGCCATCATTTAAAGTGCCTCTGATTGACCCCAAATAAAGTTCAGCTGTTCTAGTAGGTCTTTCCTGACATTTTCTTAGTCGCATCCCACAACAAAAGCCATTCTCCGCAGAGAACTTCCAAAGCATCAGAGGGATCTCATTGTTAAAAGGTATAAGTCAGGAGAAGGGTATAAAAGAATTTCCAAGACACTAGATATACCATGGAACACAGTGAAGACAGTCATCATCAAGTGGAGAAAATATGGTGACATTATCAAGAACTGGACGTCCCTCCAAAATTGGTGAAAAGACGTGAAGAAAACTGGTCTGGAAGGCTGCCAAGAGGCCTGCAGCAGCATTAAAGGAGCTGCAGTAATATCTGGCAAGTACTGGTTGTGTGGTACATGAGATAACAATCTCACATATTCTTCATATGTCTGGACTATGGGGTAGAGTGGCAAGACGGAAGCCTTTTATTATGAAGAAAAACATCCAAGCCCGGCTAAATTTTGCAAAAACACATCTCAAGTCTACCAAAAGCATGTTTGGAAAGGTGTTATGGTCTGATGAAACCAAGGTTGAATGTTTTGGCCATAATTCCAAAAGATATTTTTGGTTCAAAAACAACACTGTGTCATCACCAAAAGAACACCATACCCACAGTGAAGCATGGTGGTGGCAGCATCATGCTTTGGGGCTTTTTTTCTTCAGCTGGAACTGGGGTCTTAGTCAAGGTAGAGGGAATTATGAACAGTTCCAAATACCAGTCAATATTGGAACAAATAGAGGGAATTATGAACACTTCCAAATACCAGTCACTATTGGAACAAATCCTTTAGGCTTCTGCTAGAATGCTGAACATAACATGAAAAGGAACTTCATCTTTCAGCACGACAATGACCCAAAGCATACATCCAAACCAAAAAAGGAATGGATTCACCAGAAGAAGATAAAGTTTTGGAATGCCCCAGCCAGAGTCCAGACCTGAATTTGATCGAAAATCTGTGGGGTGAGCTGAAAAGGGCTGTGCACAGGAGATTCCCTCACAATCTGACAGATCTGGAGTGGGGTTTTTTTGCGAAAAAGAGTGGGCAAATCTTGCCAAGTCAAGATGTGCCATGCTGATAGACTCATACCCAAAAAGACTGAGTGCTGTAATAAAATCAAAAGGTGCTTCAACAAAGTATTAGTTTATGCAACCATATTATTTTATTTGCATGTTTTGCAATTGAGTAGTACAGTTTATAGGTCACATTAAAGGAGGAAAACGTTCTGAAGTGATTTATCTTTGTTTCAATTTTTTATGTCACAGAAACCTGACATTTTAACAGGGCTGTGTAGACTTTTTGTATATATATATATATATATATATATATATATATATATATATATATATATATATTTTATTATTTTTTTTTAATGAGAATAAAGTTTTTTTTAAAGCACCGTTTCAATTTGGCGTGATCTGAAAATAAGATGGCAACTACAGGTTTCTATTAAACATACTAATGATATCTTTTTATTTTGGATTTAAAGGAACTCGAAACCTAAAAAATGTATTTCATTATTCAGATAGAGAATAGTTTTTTAAACCACTTTCCAATTTACTTCTAAACAATGAATTTAAACTAGAGAAGGGGACAATGTTAATATACCCACCAGAGTATGGCATAACTGCTACACTAAAATGTATATTTTTGTTTGCTTTAATGATAAAAACACTACATCTAGGAGTAAAGGCTTTGAATGATATAAGAGTAGATGTATTGAGCAAGAAAAATTATCTTACACTTTTAGTAATGTTCTCTGTGAAATGTGCACAAATGCTTGGAGTTTATTAAATAAATTACCTGAACTTACTGCAATAAGGATTTGACATATGTTGGATTTGGTAGCTATAACAGAGACATGGGGACATATTTATCAAAGCATCAATCTCAGTGCATTCGCCGGTGTCAATGCGCTCACCGGACATCACCAGACATCGCTGACGCGGATTCAAATACGATCCCCTTATTTATAAAAATAAACGTCAAAAACACGCACATCAAGTACGGCGCGATGAGCATCGGACTGTTGTTAACTAACAGTCATCGATGACGCGGTTATTTGGGTTTTTCCCAACTTTATTTATATCATTTCATTACTGTCCATGAAAAAGCACATTTATCTAAAGCTAACCTTTAATTTTTCATCTGTTAATGTCCAAGAAATAGCTAGATTTATACCTCAACAAACAATATCTCATAGAAAGTTATTTTTTATATTTATTTGTTATATGATACTTTCACATAAATTAATGTGTATTTGTATTTCTAGAAGTCATGATATGATTTTATCTCATGTTTTTTTTTTATAAATTATTATTAATGCTAGAATTTGTACATATATCTTTGCACATACATGTATATATATATATATATATATATATATATATATATATATATATATATATATATATATAGTGTTGCTTGGGTGTTTCTTGATCTGCGCTGTGTACGTTGCAAATGGTTATTTTGCTCTAAATAGTTCCTCCTGATATATTTCAATGGCAGCTAGTTTCTGAATATTCCACTATCATCAAATGGAATGTGAAGGAAAAAGGTATGGAGTTGAGTTTCAGAGTTCAGCGCACAAAGAATGGAGAAAAACAAAAACAAATTATGGTGCAGTATGTCAGTACTAGGCAATCAAAAACTAAATGTGAGATTTAAATGTGCTCACCTTGTTTAACCTCAAACATGTGAGGTATGTTAGAAGCATGGAGGGCATGTAATCCCTATCTGTGGTAAAGATGTTTCCAGCTGGTATGCAGAAACTTTTAGCAGGTGGAAATCTTGATATCCCTGGAATAGAAATATGTTGGTATTTCAGACAAACTTCTCCTCTCTGGAGTTAGGTAGAGACACTTTAATTCTTTTGCTGGATTTCTTTCCTTGTTGCTGTTTATTTCTTTTCCCCTTCTTTATACTTGAAAGGCTTCTCCTCTCTGGAGTATGGTATAAACTTTATGTATGCAAACCAATTAGTGCTCAGTTTACATACTATGAGATCAATTGTGGATATTAATTGCAGCACTCATGAGATGTGTATAAATGATGCTTGCAAGGACACAAAGTGAAATTTAAAATAAAAACACTTTTATTTTCCAATGTCCAATAAAAAATGATAAACGGAAATCCTCTTTGATAATAGTCCAGATCAGGGACAGAAATAGGTGAGCAGACGAAATATAGTATATTTCTTTAAATCCGGTAGTGAGTTTTTTTATCAGGGCTGGTGCAAAAACAGCTAGCTGATAAAAATTAGTGATATTGTGGTATAGGATGCTGTAAGTACAGCTGGAGGTAAATTCCTTGTGGTGGTTTTGAGCTCTGAAAAGCTCCCAGAGTTCAGGTGGATAAGTTGGTGTTTATGATGGAAAACCGTAATAAATAGTTACATGAACTGCTGTAAATACAGCTAGATGATGATTCCTTCTGGTATTTTGAGCTCTAGATAGCTCACAATATCCGGATGGATGTGGATTCTTAAGCCTGTCAGTGACAGGGTCCGTTGCTGAAGTGTTTGAAGCTTGGTCTCCCTGGACAGGAAGTGGTGTCAGAAGTGGGTGTGCCCTTACGCGTTTCGTGAATTACATTCACTTCAACCACAGACGCCAACAAAACTACTACTGTACATATACTAACAATAGGTCCCCAGAAGTCAGGTTTAGCAACCATAGAAACCATACACATGACAATTGGAGATCAAGAGAACATAGAAATTGGTCACAAAATGACCAAAGAGAAAATCACATGAGTGACAGTGGGGAAAATGCAGAATCAAGTAGACCCCATCATTTTTTAGAGCTAAGAGCAAGAAGAGAGTCCACTTTCGAATCCCCAAACTATTTAAACCACCCACTAAGACCACAACAGAAAAGAGAGGTTGCAGAGGAGGACAAAAGAAATAAGGGAAAAAAAATAAAGTGGTAATTTACAAAAACACTGAAACTAATACAGTTGATAATGAGAATATTAAGATCTTTAGCTTATCTAGCCACACTTTAACCCTAGAGGAACAAAGATTACTTAAAAAAGGGTTTTCTTTTGCCCCTACTAGCAAACCAAATGCATTTGATTTATTCATAGACACTAGTAAATTTGTTCGGAAGCTAACACTTTTTGCTAAATCAAAAAAAGAATTAAAAAACCCCATAGCCCTTAGTCAGGCCGATACTGAAGCTTTAAACAATATGCTCGAATTAGAAAATGAATCTAACCTACTTCACTCCACAATTACTCCAACATTTAACAATGAGGGAGATGACAAACCATTTAAACACAGCTCTCTAAAACTAAAATCCATCTTCTACCCAGTCCATTCAAAAGGGAAACACCTCACCCTATTTAAAGACTTGGTCAAGCAAGACCTTGAAGAAATGTGTAAAAATTTTGACATTAGTAAGAAAAATCTCACCTATAAGGAAAGAACAGCACTTAAGAATTTAAGTAATAACAATGATCTAGTCTTAAAACAAGCGGACAAGGGAGGGGGCATTGTAGTTCAAAACTATGATGACTATATGCTAGAAGCAAACCGCATTCTATCAGACACCCAAACATTTGAGGCCCTTAAATCAGATCCCACTGACAAGTATCTAGAACAGTACCTAGACCTAATCAGAAAAGCTAAGAAGGATAATAAGTATTTACAGCAGTTCATGTAACTATTTTATACGGTTTTCCATCATAAACACCAACTTATCCACCTGAACTCTGGGAGCTTTTCAGAGCTCAAAACCACCACAAGGAATTTACCTCCAGCTGTACTTACAGCATCCTATACCACAATATCACTAATTTTTATCAGCTAGCTGTTTTTGCACCAGCCCTGATAAAAAAAACTCACTACCGGATTTAAAGAAATATAGTATATTTCATCTGCTCACCTATTTCTGTCCCTGATCTGGACTATTATCAAAGAGGATTTCTGTTTATCATTTTTTATTGGACATTGGAAAATAAAAGTGTTTTTATTTTAAATTTCACTTTGTGTCCTTGCAAGCATCATTTATACACATCTCATGAGTGCTGCAATTAATATCCACAATTGATCTCATAGTATGTAAACTGAGCACTAATTGGTTTGCATACATAAAGTTTATACCATATTCCAGAGAGGAGAAGCCTTTCAAGTATAAAGAAGGGGAAAAGAAATAAACAGCAACAAGGAAAGAAATCCAGCAAAAAGAATTAAAGTGTCTCTGCCTAACTCCAGAGAGGAGAATTTTGTCTGAAATACCAACATATTTCTACTCCAGGGATATCAAGATTTCCACCTGCTAAAAGTTTCTGCATACCAGCTGGAAACATCTTTACCACAGATAGGGATTACATGCCCTCCATGCTTCCAACATACCTCACATGTTTGAGGTTAAACAAGGTGAGCACATTTAAATCTCATGTTTAGTTTTTGATTGCCTAGTACTGACATACTGCACCATAATTTGGTTTTGTTTTTGTTTTTCTCCATTCTATGTGCGCTGAACTCTGAAACTCAAACTATATATATATATATATATATATATATATATATATAAGGAGAGGTAGGATGGCAGCGCACTCGCCATCGGATATAACAAATTTGTATTACATAAGCTGTGCTGATTATTTTTGCAAATGGGCTTCCAGCATGAGTACACTGACCATGTACGGTGTCCATTTTAGGACATCCTTGCTCCCTCCTCAAAAACTCCCTCCTCCATCCTTTAAAACTCCATGCTCCCTCCTTCAAAACTCCCTCCTTTCTCCTCCCTCCCCCAAAACTCCCTCCTCCATCATTTAAAATTCCATGCTCCCTCCTGCAAAACTCCATTGTACCTCAGTTATCATCCATCAGGTGTCAGGTATCAGACATCAGGACTCAGACATCAGGAGTCAGGCATCAGGTGTCAGGCATCAGGACTCAGGTGTCAGACATCAGGAGTCAGACGTCAGGTGTCAGACATCAGGTATCAGACATCAGGGCTCAGGTGTCAGACATCAGGAGTCAGATGTCAGGTGTCAGACATCAGGTGTCAGATATCAGACGTCAGGTGTCAGACATAAGGACTCAGGTGTCGGACATCAAGAGTCAGACATTAGGTATCTGGTGTCAGATATCAGACGTCAGGTGTCAGACATCAGGTATCAGACATCAGGTATCAGACATCAGGACTCTGGTTTCAGACATCAGGTGTCAGGAGTTAGACATTAGGTATCAAACATCAGGTATCAGACGTCAGGTGTCAGACGTCAGGTATCAGACGTCAGACATCAGGAGTCAGGCATCAGGTGTCAGACATCAGGTATCAGAAGCCATCCTTGTATATATTTTAAATGTTGTGATATATATCTGTTCAGGAGTTTATATACTACAAGCTAAAATGTATATTTTTGAAAAATAAAAAAAATATATATTTATTTTTGTCGTAAATCTTTACTATAACAAATATAACATAAAAAAGGTATGATTGCGCTATATAAGCTTCTGACTGTGGATAGCTAATATTGTATAAAAAATATAATAGGATGGCATTGATAGTTGAAGGATAATATGATTACCTGATGAAAAAAAATACATTATGAGCAGATATTTTTTTTAAATGATGTCTGACACCTGATGTTTGACTCCTGACACCTGATGTCTGTTACCTGATGTCTGATACCTAATGTCTGATACCTGATGTCTGATACCTGATGTCTGTTGCCTGATGTCTGTTACCTGATGTCTGATACCTGACATCTGATACCTGATGTCTGATACCTGACGTCTGATACCTGATGTCTGATACCTGATGTCTGACACCTGATGTCTGACACCTGAGTCCTGATGTCTGATGCCTGATGTCTGACACCTGAGTCCTGATGTCTGATACCTGACATCTGATACCTGATGTCTGACACCTGATGTCTGACACCTGAGTCCTGATGTCTGATACCTGATGTCTGACACCTGATGTCTGATACCTGATGTCCGACACCTGATGTCTGACACCTGAGTCCTGATGTCTGACTCCTGATTTCTGATACCTGATGTCTGACTCCTGACACCTGATGTCTGACACCTGAGTCCTGATGTATGACACCTGATGTCTGATACCTGACGTCTGATACCTGATGTCTGACACCTGAAGCCTGACTCCTGATGTCTGACGTCTGATACCTGACATCTGACACCTGATATCTGACACCTGACGTCTGATACCTGATGTCTGATACCTAATGTCTGACTCCTGACACCTGATGTCTGATACCTGACACCTGATGCTTGACACCTAATACCTGACGTCTGATACCTGATGTCTGACACCTGACGTCTGACTCCTGATGTCTGACACCTGAGTCCTGATGTATGATACCTGGTGCCTGACACCTGATGCCTGACTCCTGATGTCTGAAACCTCATGTCTGATAACTGAGGTACAATGGAGTTTTGCAGGAGGGAGCATGGAGTTTTAAAGGATGGAGGAGGGGTTTGGGGGGAGGGAGGAGAAAGGAGGGAGTTTTGCAGGAGTAAGCATGAAGTTTTAAAGGATGGAGGAGAGAGTTTTGGGGGAGGGAGGAGAAAGGAGGGAGTTTTGCAGGAGGGAGCATGGAGTTTTAAAGGATGGAGGAGGGAGTTTTGGGGGAGGGAGAAGAAAGGAGGGAGTTTTGCAAGAGGGAGCATGGAGTTTTAAAGGAGGGAGTATTGGAGGAGGGAGCAAGGATGTCCTAAAATGGACACTGTACTATTGAAATCCAGTTAGATTTGGGTGAAGTATCTTGGTATATTGTTTATCTAAACACTGTGAAGTTTGCGGTCCATATTGTGGTATTTTAATGTGTTCATTGTGAATAAGGTAAATTATAAAGGTATATTTTTATGATCTTTGTATCAGACGTCAGGTGTCAGATGTCAGGTATCAGACGTCAGACATTAGGAGTCAGGCATCAGGTTTCAGACATCAGGTATCAGAAGTCAGGTATCAGACATCAGGTGTCAGACATCAGGTATCAGACATCAGGACTCAGGTGTCAGGGTCAGACATCAGGTATCAGACATCAGGAGTCAGACATCAGGACTCAGGTGTCAGAAATCAAAGCCACCCTTGTATATATTTTAAATGTTGTAATATATATCTGTTCAGGAGTTTATATAGTACAAGCTAAAATGTATATTTTTGAAAAATAAAAAAAATATATATATTTATTTTTTTCGTAAATCTTTACTATAACAAATATAACATAAAAAAGGTATGATTGCGCTATATAAGCTTCTGACTGTGGATAGCTAATATTGTATAAAAAATATAATAGGATGGCATTGATAGTTGAAGGATTATATGATTGCCTGATGAAAAAAAAATACATTATGAGCAGATATTTTTTTAAATGATGTCTGACACCTGATGTTTGACTCCTGACACCTGATGTCTGTTACCTGATGTCTGATACCTGATGTCTGATACCTGACGTCTGATACCTGATGTCTGATACCTGATGTCTGTTACCTGATGTCTGATACCTGACGTCTGATACCTGACGTCTGATGCCTGACGTCTGATACCTGATGTTTGATACCTGATGTCTAACACCTGATGTCTGACATCTGATACCTGATGTCTGACACCTGATGTCTGACACCTGAGTCCTGATGTCTGATACCTGACATCTGATACCTGATGTCTGACACCTGATGTCTGATACCTGATGTCCGACACCTGATGTCTGACACCTGAGTCCTGATGTCTGACTCCTGATGTCTGACTCCTGATGTCTGACACCTGACACCTGAGTCCTGATGTCTGACACCTGATGTCTGATACCTGACGTCTGATACCTGATGTCTGACAAATTATGTCTGACTCCTGATGTCTGATGTCTGATACCTGACATCTGATATCTGACACCTGACGTCTGATACCTAATGCCTGACTCCTGATGTCTGACACCTGATTCCTGACGTCTGATACCTGATGTCTGACACCTGACGTCTGACTCCTGATGTCTGACACCTGAGTCCTGATGTCTGATAACTGATGCCTGACACCTGACTCCTGATGTCTGAAACCTGATGTCTGATAACTGAGGTACAATGGAGTTTTGCAGGAGGGAGCATGGAGTTTTAAAGGATGGAGGAGGGGGTTTTGGGGGAGGGAGGAGAAAGGAGGGAGTTTTGCAGGAGGAAGCATGAAGTTTTAAAGGATGGAGGAGGGAGTTTTGGGGGAGGGAGGAGAAAGGAGGGAGTTTTGCAGGAGGGAGCATGGGGTTTTAAAGGAGGGAGTATTGGAGGAGGGAGCAAGGATGTCCTAAAATGGACACCGTAGACAATGTATGCTATTTATGAAGGGATTATTTGTGTGCAACATGTGAACAGATCATACCTCATTAAGATTGACATCTTGTCTCTTTGTTTGTAAGGGGAAAGTTTCTATTTACATCTGTTGTTTTGCATGTGGGGGCGTATATTAGGATCAGTTTATCAAACTGCATAAAGCAGGATATACATATACAAGCACCATTATTGTCCATCTAGGGGTGGAGAGTAAGAGTCACTTAGATAAGATTTACTATTATAAATGAAACAATTGTTTCACATGTTTTTATCTGATGTATTATACATTGTATTTATTTATTATCTATTTTTGTTTAAAGCTAGAGTTTATGAATAGAAATAAGCTAGATCAATTGTCGATATGCACATTTAATTGGCGCTATTTTTTTTATATGTATATATTATCATTTTGTATGCAATATACTACACATTGTCCATAAGGTTATTTTTAGGATAAGGGCTGTGTACTAGACATTACCTTGACAACAAAGCCAAAAAGAGGTTTAGCTACACAGATGGCTTAAATGATCTAATTAACCAATTAGATGAGTTCACACCCTATAAGTAGCAATGTATTTTTATTATTTTATGTATTAGCCTGAGGAAACAGCCACATAACGACTGAGAAACGCGTCATTTTTAATAAAGTATTATTGATTTTAACATATACACTTGCTGGTGTTATTTGGATACCATCATCCTGAATCCTGTTTTTTGTAGTGTTTCCTGTTGAATAAGCTTGCAATCAGCTGGGCGGCTGAGAAGTCCCAGTCAGCCTATATTGCACCTGGAGGTGCTTTTCGTTTTCTAAGTGTGTTTTTGTCTACCTTGCAAATTTACCTTGCCATGCAGTACTAGGCTATGGTGGAGTATTACATTTTTCCAGAACAAGATTTGGAGTAGATATCCATGGATACCCCCTGGCTTGGATTGGAGCTGGGTCATGTTTCAGTGAGCTGGACTACTGCTAAAGTTCAAGCCTGTCCCATTAGCACCATTGGGTGCATCACGTCTGTGAGTACCTGTCTTTCCTGATATTGATTGTCCCTGTGTTGGTGGTACTAGGCCATTGTGGCACCACTGTGTTCTTTCTTTTACAGATCTCACTGCTTCAGGATTTGACCATCCTATAACGGAGAGCTGTCTCTAATTGGAGTTCATTTTCTGGACTTTTCTTTTTATATTTGTTTTTGTGTTTATATTACATTGCCTTATATTTGGTTATATATATTTGTGTTCTGCTTAGCTTTTTAGATAGCTTTGTACACTAGTACTTAGGAAGCGCCCCCTAGGGTAGATTTCCATTAGTGTGTTTTCTACCATTTTCTTATTTAAAAATTCAAACACACAGCCTCAGAAGAGACTAACGACAAAACGGAGAACCCAACAAAACAATTAAAAAAAAGATTTAATCAGAAAGACTAAATCTGATACAGAAGAGAAAATAGCAGTCAGCAAAAAATAGTGACCAAAACATTCTTTAAATATATCAGTGAAAAGAGAAAAACCAAGGGAGGGATAGTAAGACTCAAGAGTAATAGGAGATAAACAAATAAACTGTCTAAATGATAAATTTTGTTCAGTCTTTACAACAGATTGTAAATATAGTACAATTATATTAAGGGATCTTACATTATATGGTAATGTGGTTAGTACTTCCCTTTTTAGAGAAGACGAGATTTTAATGGCTTTAAAAAAAAAAAAAATGAATAAGACTGTGGGTCCGGATATATATATATTACTTATCCAAGGTTTTTAAGAGAACTTCGATCCATGATAGCTACTCCATTAGTTGATTTATTTAATTAGTCACTGTTAACAGGAGTTGTTCCAGAAGACCGGAAAATTGCTAATGTAGTAAGCACAAAATAACTTAATAACCTCTGTGTTAATAAAAAGCCAAATAGATCTCCTAACAGAGGTAAATACAGCAATTAAAACAAAAAAGAGGTTGGCGCTAAAAAGCTTATTCTTATCCCAGTATAAAATATTTAATATATATTACAATTTTACATATAGAAGTTAAAAAAGGATGCATCCATAGGTTGAGTGTAGATGTTATGACATAAAAAACATGGTATCGATATCGTACCCAAAGTCCATATAAACACTTAGTAACTCCTTGATAAATGTGTATATTCTTATTAGATTTGTATCAGTCCCGTAAAATGCTTGGAGGTGTTCCAATAATAGTTATATAGAACAATGTTTTTAGACTCACTATTACAGTGTGGCGAGATGGCCATTAGTGTCCTTCACTGTTTCTTCGATCACGTGAAACCGATGGACCAATCACAGGTCAGATTTACCGGCATTTTGTAATTCATCGCTCTGGATTTAAATTCTTTGTAGTTGTATTGGATTTTATTACATAGAATAACCTTAAGTATGTATCTCGATATGGACATATATTACTTTTTTGCTAGTAGCCAATATCTGGGTTTATTCAAACTCTATGTAATCTTGTCAGTGTAAACACAAGATACGGGTTGATTGCCTGGGAAGTAATATAATCTTTGGAATACGTTTATGTGTATAGGATTGTCTTCTTCTTACTCAGAAAAAAATATTTTTAGTTGAAATGGTTTGTAATAACCTTAATCCCATCCAGCCTTAGTTTGCAGGTGTTTATTAAAAACACTGTATGATTCCTTCAGCAGGTTCTACGCGTTTCAGCCCTCAGGCCTTTATCAAGATGTCTGAAGGGTCATTTTTTTGGCCATATATACCGGATGTGTTTACTGTTTAATCCTAGCTTTGCTGGACTTGATTATTTCAATTTGGTACAAGTCAGTTTCTTGTTTTTTTAAGAGGATAAACAAATGTGTTCACTCTGTTTCTTTCTAGATGGCATTACGTTATACCTTGAAAACATATAGGTGGATACATATAAATTGTTACTGATCTTCAAATAATTATATACATATCTTTACATTACTCTAGCAACAAAAAATATTTATTTTAGTGCAGTTAAAAACCAGTGCTACTCATATATATGTGAATATTCAGAATAAATTAAAAAACAAATTGAACCTATTAGTGAAAAATGATTTATATAAGATGGTTTAAATCAATTTCTGTGTTTAAACCTTTAGGGTGTAGGGTGCCTAATTTAAAAATGAATAAGGCTTCTTTTAGTGTAAGTAATTTTCTTATTTTCCTGTTATCAAGTGCAATTTTCTTTATCTCCCAGAAAAATAAATCTTTGGTGCTTTTATATTGCTTCTCCATAAAGTGCTTATATAATACTGTGTCAGATTTCCCATGTTCTATGCAAAGTAGATGTTTCCGTATTCTGTCTTTGTGGGTTCTTCTTGTTCGTCCTAAATAATAGATATTGCATGAACATTTCAAAAGATAGATTATGTTTTTGTCTGTGCATTTGATCAATTCTCTTATCTCATATTTCTTATTGTTATGAAGTAATGTTAATTTCATTTTACTACTGTTTGCAAGATTTGCAGGATATACAAGGGAAGAAACCTACCAATTTATTGCCATCTAAATCTCTATCCATTTATTTCCCATTTTTCTTAAACTCGCTTGGTGCTAGTTTATTCTTCAATGTATGAGCTTTTCTAAAAATAAAACTAGGATTGTGTTTTACCTTTTCTCCTATTGTTGGGTCTTCTCGAATAAAGTGACAATACTTTCTTATAATCTGCCTAATCAAATTGTGCTGTTCATTATAACTTGTAATAAATAGTACTAATAACATATCATTTATATTTTCATAATTTCTCTCTCTCCTCTTTTGTCTGTTTTTTTATTTGCTTTTTATTTCTAATTTCTTACATGTTCCCTGTCACTGATTTCATATCATAACCCTTCTCATCAAATCTCTTAGCAATAATATTTGCTTATATGTGAAAATCATCTGTGTTAGTACAATTCTTTCTTACCTTAAGGAATTGTCCTTTAGGGATATTTTGCTTCCATTTGTCCAGGTGACAGCTACAAGCATGTACGTAATTATTAGATTCTGTTGCTTTAAAAAAAGTTCCAGTAATTAATCAGTTCATTATTAACAATTTGGAATTCTACATCTAAGAAACTAATCTTTCTTCTACTCCACTCATGAGTAAATGTTTTCCCAAATGAATTACAGTTCAAGTCATTTATAAAAAGTTCTAATAATTCTGAATCCCCTTTCCATATAAGGAACAGATCTTCAATATAGCACCTATACAGCACAAGGTTCGCAACCCATGGGGAATTTTCCATCCATTTTTCTTCGAAAAAAAAACATGAACAAATTGGCGTAACTTGGTGTGAACCTTGTGCCCATGGCTGTCCCTTTAACTTGTAAATAATATTTCCGATTACATTGGAAATAATTATTGTTTAGTATGAAATTTACGCAATCAACCATAACATTTCTTTGATCTGTTTTTACAGTTGTATCTCTTTTTATAAAGGTGTCTAGTGCATGAATCCCTAGAGAGTGTTCTATGTTTGTGTATAGGGAGCTAATATCGCAGGAAAGTAAAATATAATTCTCTTTCCATTCTAAGTCCTTTAATAAGCTAATAAAATCTGTTACATTTTTCAAATATGAGGGGAGGGATTTTACATAACCTTACAGAAAGCCATCAACATATTGTGACAATGTGCTTGTAAGTGGCTCTATTCCGGAAATTATTGGTCTCCCTGGGGGGTTTTCAATAAATTTTTTGGATTTTCGTCAGGAAGTAGAATGTTGGGGTCCTTGGGTCTAATGTATTGAGAAAATAAAATTCTTGCCTTTGTCCATAGCTTTCTCAAGTAGTAACAGCATATTTTTCTTAACTAGTTCTTTATAAGTAGTAGTATCTTTCAGTATTCTATCTGCCTCTTTTAGATAATATTTGGTGTCCATGATAACAAGACCACCCCCTTGTTGGCTTGTTTGATCGTAATATCTTTATCGTTCTTAAGTTCTATACAGGGAGTGCAGAATTATTAGGCAAGTTCTATTTTTGAGGATTAATTTTATTATTGAACAACAACCATGTTCTCAATGAACCCAAAAAACTCATTAATATCAAAGCTGAATAGTTTTGGAAGTAGTTTTTAGTTTGTTTTTAGCTATAGCTATTTTAGGGGGATATCTGTGTGTGCAGGTGACTATTACTGTGCATAATTATTAGGCAACTTAACAAAAACCAAATATATACCCATTTCAATTATTTATTTTTACCAGTGAAACCAATATAACATCTCAACATTCACAAATATACATTTCTGACATTCAAAAACAAAACAAAAACAAATCAGTGACCAATATAGCCACCTTTCTTTGCAAGGACACTCAAAAGCCTGCCATCCATGGATTCTGTCAGTGTTTTGATCTGTTCACCATCAACATTGCGTGCAGCAGCAACCACAGCCTCCCAGACACTGTTCAGAGAGGTGTACTGTTTTCCCTCCATGTAAATCTCACATTTGATGATGGACCACAGGTTCTCAATGGGGTTCAGATCAGGTGAACAAGGAGGCCATGTCATTAGATTTTCTTCTTTTATACCCTTTCTTGCCAGCCACGCTGTGGAGTACTTGGACGCGTGTGATGGAGCATTGTCCTGCATGAAAATCATGTTTTTCTTGAAGGATGCAGACTTCTTCCTGTACCACTGCTTGAAGAAGGTGTCTTCCAGAAACTGGCAGTAGGATTGGGAGTTGAGCTTGACTCCATCCTCAACCCGAAAAGGCCCCACAAGCTCATCTTTGATGATACCAGCCCAAACCAGTACTCCACCTCCACCTTGCTGGCGTCTGAGTCGGACTGGAGCTCTCTGCCCTTTACCAATCCAGCCACGGGCCCATCCATCTGGCCCATCAAGACTCACTCTCATTTCATCAGTCCATAAAACCTTAGAAAAATCAGTCTTGAGATATTTCTTGGCCCAGTCTTGACGTTTCAGCTTGTGTGTCTTGTTCAGTGGTGGTCGTCTTTCAGCCTTTCTTACCTTGGCCATGTCTCTGAGTATTGCACACCTTGTGCTTTTGGGCACTCCAGTGATGTTGCAGCTCTGAAATATGGCCAAACTGGTGGCAAGTGGCATCTTGGCAGCTGCACGCTTGACTTTTCTCAGTTCATGGGCAGTTATTTTGCGCCTTGGTTTTTCCACACGCTTCTTGCGACCCTGTTGACTATTTTGAATGAAACGCTTGATTGTTCGATGATCACGCTTCAGAAGCTTTGCAATTTTAAGAGTGCTGCATCCCTCTGCAAGATATCTCACTATTTTTGACTTTTCTGAGCCTGTCAAGTCCTTCTTTTGACCCATTTTGCCAAAGGAAAGGAAGTTGCCTAATAATTATGCACACCTGATATAGGGTGTTGATGTCATTAGACCACACCCCTTCTCATTACAGAGATGCACATCACCTAATATGCTTAATTGGTAGTAGGCTTTCAAGCCTATACAGCTTGGAGTAAGACAACATGCATAAAGAGGATGATGGGGTCAAAATACTCATTTGCCTAATAATTCTGCACTCCCTGTAATGATGTAATTCTCTCTTTTTGTTAAATTCCATTTCATCCCTTTATCTGTATTACATTTTTTTCTAGATCTTCTTTAATCATTATTTCAAAGAGTTCAATATTACTTCCCTTGAAGTGTGTGGGATAGAAGGATGACTTATTTTTCAAAGAGGAGTGTATAAATTTTTCTTCTGCGCTCGTTTGTGTACATTGTTTTTCTATAGGGTTTTTTATAAAGTGTCTCTTTCGAGTCAATTTTCTCACAAATTGGTAATGTCTTTGTGTATATATGTTTCAAATTTGTTCATCTTACACGAGGGAGCAAAGGACAATCCTTTTGATAAAACCTTTAGTTTGTCATTATTTATTTCTCTTTTACTAAAATTAAATATCCCTGATGTTTCTATTTTTGTTTCTTTATCTCTTTACTTTGATTGTCCTACTCTATTTCCACTAGTCTTCTCATTCCTCTTTTTCCATCCCATACCCTCCAATCTTTTTCTACTTCTCTTAAGGTACTTGCTAGTCCTGGAGTAATCCCTAAAAAATCCTCCTTCTCTTGGGGTTCTTTATCTCTTGTGTTAAACATATTCTCTAGGGTACTATATCTATTTCTCATCAGAACGTCCCATCTTTTAATATTATAACTATTAACCCTAGGTGTTATGTGTCCTTCTTCATTACTGTATTGTTTCTGTTTTGAATAATTTTTATATTCTTCATTTTCATAATCTCTGTCATAGACTCTATTATAATGAATCTTATAGAATCCTCCTTGTTTACTTCTGTCATAGGTCTCTGTCTAAAATTAAATTTATTAAATTATTTCGGCTAGATTACGAGTTGTGCGTTATTGTAAAAAAGCAGCGTTTAGAGGTCTTAACGCTGCTTTTTTACGCCCGCTGGTATTACGAGTCTTGAAGGTTTAGGGTTACCGCACACTTCTTTGGCCTTACCGCAAAACGACTTACATAACTAAAGTCTTTTTTCTGTGGGACTTCCATAGCACTGATATTATGAGTCTGTCCTGGGAGGCCAAAAAGTGAGCGGTACACCCTACCCTGTCAAGAGTCATAACGCATTTAAAAGTCAGTAGTTATGAGTTTTATGGTACAACGCCGTAACATAAAACTCATAACTAAAGTGCTAAAAAGTACACTAACACCCATAAACTACCTATTAACCCCTAAACCGAGGCCCTCCCGCATTGCAAACACTATAATAAAATTTTAAACCCCTAATCTGCTGCTCCGGACACCGTTGCCACCTACATTATATTTATGAACCCCTAATCTGCTGCCCCCAACATCGCTGACACCTACATTATATTTATTAACCCTAATCTGCCACCCCTGACATCGCCAACACCTACATTATAATTATTAACCCCTAATCTGCCGCCCCAACATCGTCGACACCTACCTACTATTTATTAACCCCTAATCTGCTGCCCCCAACGTCGCCGCCACTATATTAAAGTTATTAACCCCTAAACCTAAGTCTAACCCTAACACCCCCTAACTTAAATATAATTACAATAAAACTAAATAAATATTACTATCATTAACTAAATTATTCCTATTTAAAACTAAATACTTACCTGTAAAATAAACCCTAAGCTAGCCAAAATATAACTAATAGTTACATTGTAGTTATCTTAGGGTTTTTTTATTTTATTTTACAGGCAAGTTTGTATTTATTTTAACTAGGTAGAATAGTTAATAAATAGTTATTAACTATTTAATAACTACCTCGCTAAAATAAATACAAAAGTACCTGTAAAATAAAACCTAACCTAAGTTACACTAACACCTAACACTACACTATAATTAAATAAATTGACTAAATTAAATACAATTACCTAAATTAAATTAAATTAGCTAAAGTACAAAAAACCCCACTAAATTACAGAAAATAATAAACAAATTGCAGATATTTAAACTAATTACACCTAATCTAATAGCCCTATTAAAATAAAAAATCCCCCCCCAAAATAAAAAATAAAAATCCTAGCCTAAACTAAACTACCAAAATCCCTTAAAAGGGCCTTTTGCAGGGCATTGCCCCAAAGTAATCAGCTCTTTTACCTGTAAAAAAAATTACAAATAACCCTCCCAACAGTAAAACCCACCACCCACAAAACCAACCCCCCAAATAAAATACTATCTAAAAAAAACTAAGCTCCCCATTGCCCTGAAAAGGGCATTTGGATGGGCATTGCCCTTAAAAGGGCAGTTAGCTCTTTTGTGGCCCAAAGCCCTAACCTAAAAATAAAACCCACCCCTTAAAAAAACCTAACACTAACCCCCTGAAGATCGACTTACAGTTCTGAAGACCAGACATCCAACCTCAAGGAAGGGGCAGAAGTCTTCATCCAAGCCGGGCCGAAGTGCTCAACTAAGTCGGGAGAAGTCTTCATCCAAGCCGGGTGAAGTGGTCCTCCAGACGGTCAGAAGTCTTCATCCAGACGACATCTTCTATCTTCATCCATCTGACGCGGAGCTGCTCCATCTTCAAGACATCCGACGCAGAGCATCCTCTTCATCCGACGACTAAAGCTGAATGAATGTACCTTTAAGTGACATCATCCAAGATGGTGTCCCTTAGATTCTGATTGGCTGATAGAATTCTATCAGCCAATCGGAATTAAGGTAGAAAAAAATCCTATTGGCTGATGCAATCAGTCAATACGATTGAAGTTTAATCCTATTGGCTGATCCAATCAGCCAATAGGATTGAGCTCGCATTCTATTGGCTGATTGGAACAGCCATTAGAATGTGAGCTCAATCCTATTGGCTGATTGGATCAGCCAATAGGATTGAACTTCAATCCTATTGGCTGATTGCATTAGCCAATAGGATTTTTTCTACCTTAATTCCGATTGGCTGATAGAATTCTATCAGACAATCGGAATCTAAGGGACGCCATCTTGGATGACGTCACTTAAAGGTAACTTCATTCAGCTTTACTCGTAGGATGAAGAGGATGCTCCGTGTCGGATGGATGAAGATAGAAGATGCCATCTGGATGAAGACTTCTGCCCGTCTGGAGGATCACTTCGCCCGGCTTGAATGAAGACTTCTCCCGGCTTCGTTGAGGACTTCGGCCCGGCTTGGATGAAGACTTTTCCCGGTAAGTCGATCTTCAGGGGATTAAAAAAAAAAAGGTTAGGGACTTTGGGCTGCAATAGAGCTAACTGCCCTTTTAAAGGGCAATGCCCATCCAAATGCCCTTTTCAGGGCAATGGGGAGCTTAGGTTTTTTAGATAGTATTTTATTTGGGGGGTTGGTTGTGTGGGTGGTGTGTTTTACTGTTGGGGGGGTTGTTTGTATTTTTTTACAGGTAAAAGAGCTGATTACTTTGGGGCAATCCCCGCAAAAGGCCCTTTTAAGGGCTATTGGTAGTTTAGTTTAGGCTAGGGTTTTTTTATTTTGGGGGGCTTTTTTATTTTAATAGGGCTATTAGATTAGGTATAATTAGTTTAAATATCTGTAATTTGTTTATTATTTTTTTGTAATTTAGTGGGGGGGGGTTTGTACTTTAGCTAATTTAATTTAGGTAATTGTATTTAATTTAGTTAATTTATTTAATTATAGTGTAGTGTTAGGTGACAGTGTAACTTAGGTTCGACTTTATTTTACAGGTCAATTTGTATTTATTTTAGCTAGGTAGTTATTAAATAGTTAATAACTATTTCATAACTATTGTACCTAGTTAAAATAAAAACAAACTTGCCTGTAAAATAAAAATAAACCCTAAGATAGCTACAATGTAACTATTAGTTATATTGTAGGTATCTTAGGGTTTATTTTACAGGTAAGTAATTAGTTTTAAATAGGAATAATTTTGTTAATGATAGTAATATTTATTTAGATTTATTCCAATTATATTTAACCCCTTAATGACAACTGACGTACCAGGTACGTCATGCAAAAACTAACTGTTAATGACAATAGACGTACCTGGTACGTCAGTTGTCTAACAGAGTGCTGGAAGTGATCACAATCGCTTCCAGCAGCTCTGAGGGTATTGCAGTGATGCCTCAATATGGAGGCATCCTGCAATATCCCTTTACAAGCCTCCGATGCAGAGAGAGCCACTCTGTGGCCCTCTCTGCACCGGTAGCGATGGTGCCGATGGTGCCGTTGTCCGGGTGGGAGGAGGGAGCGTGTGCGCGTGTGCACGATGTGCGCGTGTGCACCATGCGCGCACATGCACTGGCGCGCGTGTGCACAGGGCGCACGTGCGCACATTAGCCACACTGACACCAATGAAGGAAGGAAGGGGAAAAAAAAGTTAATTTTTTTTTTACATATAAAAGGATCTGGGAGGGGGAGGGGGTGGGGGTATTGTGGGGGGGCTGCTACACTACAGAAATAATTAAAAATAAAAATAAAAGTTATAAATAAAATTAAAATACTTTGGTTTGTGGGGCCAAACTGGGTACTGGCAGACAGCTGCCAGTACCCAAGATGGCGGTAATTAGGTAGGGGAGAGGGTTAGAGAGCTGGAGGGGGGATCAGGGAGGTTGGTGCTAAGGCAGGGGTCCATCACAATTAAAATATTTTATTATTTTATTTAAAAAAAAAAAAAAAAAAAACTCTTTTATTTAGTACTGGCAGACTTTCTGCCAGTACTTAAGATGGCGGGAACAATTGTGGGGTGGGGGAGGGAAGAGAGCTGTTTGGGAGGGATCAGGGGGTGGGATGTGTCAGATGGGAGGCTGATCTCTAAAATTAACCCTGCAAGCTCCCTACAAGCTACCTAATTTAACCCCTTCACTGCTGGGCATAATTCACGTGTGGTGCGCAGCAGCATTTAGCGGCCTTCTAATTACCAAAAAGCAACGCCAAAGCCATATAAATCTGCTATTTCTGAACAAAGAGGATCCCAGAGAAGCTTTTACAACAATTTCTGCCATAATAGCACAAGCTGTTTGTAAATAATTTCAGTGAGAAACCTAAAATTGTGAAAAATGTAAAGTTTTTTTTTTATTTGCTCGCATTTGGCGGTGAAATGGTGGCATAAAATATACCAAAATGGGCCTAGATCAATACTTGGGGTTGTCTACTACACTACACTGAAGCTAAAATTAACCCTACAAGCTCCCTACAAGCTCCCTAATTAACCCCTTCACTCCTGGGCATAAAACACGTGTGGTGCGCAGCGGCATTTAGCGGCCTTCTAATTACCAAAAAGCAACCACAAAGCCATATAAGTCTGTTATTTCTGAAAAAGGGGATCCAAGAGAAGCATTTACAACCATTTGTGCCATAATTGCAGAAGCTGTTTGTAAATAATTTCAGTGGGAAACCTAGAGTTTGTGACAAAATTTGTGAAAAAGTGAACTTTTTTTTTTTTTTATCGCATTTGGCGGTGAAATGGTGGCATGAAATATATCAAAATGGGCCTAGATCAATACTTTGGGATGTCTTCTAAAACAAAATATATACATATCAAGGGATATTCAGGTATTCCTGACAGATATCAGGGTTCCAAAGTAACTAGCGCTAATTTTGAAAAAAAGTGGTTTGGAAATAGCAAAGTGCTACTTGTATTTATTGCCCCATAAATTGCAAAAAAAAGCAAAGAATGTGTAAACATTGGGTATTTCTAAACTCAGGACAAAATTTATAAACTATTTAGCATGGGTGTTTTTTGGTGATTGTAGATGTGTAACAGATTTTGGGGGTCAAAGTTAGAAAAAGTGTGTTTTTTTCCATTTTTTCCTCATATTTTATCATTTTTTTTAGTAAATTATAAGATATGATGAAAATAATGGTATCTTTAGAAAGTCCATTTAATGACGAGAAAAACGGTATATAATATGTGTGGGTACAGTAAACGAGTAAGAGGAAAATTACAGCTAAACGCAAACACTGCAGAAATGTAAAAATAGCCATTGTCATTAAGGGTAAGAAAATTGAAAAATGGTCCGGTCATTAAGGGGTTAAAGGGCCACTAAACCCAAAATCTTTCTTTAATGATTCAGATAGAGAATAGAAATTTTAACAACATTACTATTTACTTCTATTATTTATTTTGCTTCATTTTTTAGATATCCTTAGTAGAAGAAAAAGCAATGCACATGGTGAGCCAATCACACGAGGCTTCTATGTGCAGCAACCAATCAGCAGCTACTGAGCATATCTAGATATGCTTTTCAGCAAAGAATATCAAGATAATAAAACAAATTAGATAATAAAAGTAAATTAGAAAGATGTTTAAAATTGCATTCTCTTTCTAAATCATGAAAGAAAAAATGTGGGTTTCATGTCCCTTTAAGCTAGGGGGTGTTAGGGTTAGGGTTAGACTTAGGTTTAGGGGTTAATAACTTTAATATAGTGGCGGCGACATTGGAGGCGGCAGATTAGGGGTTAATAAATAGTAGGTAGGTTGCGGCGACATTGGTGGCAGCAGATTAGGGGTTTAATAAATAGTATGTAGGTGTCGGGGATGGCAGATTAGGGTTAATAAGTGTAAGATTAGGGGTGTTTAGACTCGGGGTTCATGTTAGGGTGTAGACATAAATTTTATTTCCTCATAGGAATCAATGGGGCTGCATTAGTGAGTTTTACACTGCTTTTTTGCAGGTGTTAGACTTTTTTTAGCCGCTCTCCCCGTTGATTCCTATGGGGAAATCGTGCATGAGCACGTACAACCAGCTAACCGCTGACTTAAGCAGCGCTGGTATTGGAGTGGGGTAATGAGCAAAATTTTGCTCAACGCTCACTTCTTGTCTTTTAACGACGGGTTTCTGAAAACTCATAATACCAGCACTGCAGGTAAGTGAGCGGTGAGGGAAAACTGTTTGTTAGCACCGCACAGCCTCTAACGCAAAACGTGTAATCTGGGCCTTTATTTCTATTTCCTTCCCTTTTTTAGAATGTCTTTTCTTTCTTTATGGTAGTTTTGTCTATTAGTATTCATATTATGTATTCCAAAAAGTTTTGAAATATTTTGTACAATACTTTTATTTGTCTCGATATTTGCGATCTAATTTTCTGTTGACTCAACAACAGTATCTCCATTTCTATCATTGCCAATCTCTTGTACCTCATTTTTTTCCTTGTAATCATCCAAATCTCTTTTATATTTCTTCCATTTAGTTTTAAAAAGGTTGTCTTTAGTTGTTTTAAGATTGGTGGCTATTTCTTTTTGCTTCGCAATGCATATTACATTGTCTTTATAACACTTTACTACTTCTTTGAAGGTATCTATTTCTCTACTTAGAGTTTCTAAGGTTCCTTTTCTAGATTTGAATGCAATTCTCATTAAATCTAATAAGGCTTTTTCTAGTACCTCAAACCATTCTTGTGAGTGTTCCTGTGATAAAACAAAAGTGCAGTTTTTCTTTAACCTTAGTCCTTTTGGGAACACATTAGCATTGATATATTTCTCAATAAATGCAATTTCTGCTTGATGTCTCAACTCTTTAACCAATATTTTTAAGAAAAGAAAATTGCTAATGTAGCTTCTCTTGACAAAGGGTAGTAGGGAAGATTTTGCTAACTAATGGAAATTAATGGAAATTCTTTGAAAGGAAAAACATGTTTCCTACCTGCAGACAAATTATAATATGGTTTGACTACTGGAAGACCATGCCAGACTAATATAATTTCTTTGACCTTATAATTAAATTAATAGACCATAGACCATAGAGATTTTGGCACCCCTTCATTAGATTATATTAATTATTGCACTACTGTTTGCTCATACCTATGTGTTTTGGGGCTTAAAGGGACAGTCTACACCAGAATTTTTATTGTTTTAAAATATAGATAATCCCTTTATTACCCATTTCCCAGTTTTGCATAACCAACACAGTTATAATAATATACTTTTAACCTCTGTGATTATCTTGTATCTAAGCCTCTGCAAACTGCCCCTTTTTTCAGTTCTTTTGACAGACTTGCAGTCTAGCCAATCAGTGCCTGCTCCCAGATTACTTCATGTGCACGAGCACAGTGTTATCTATATGAAATATGTGAACTAACACCCTCTAGTGGTGAAAAAATGTTAAAATGCAATCTGAAAGAGGTGGGCTTCAAGGTCTAAGAAATTAGCATATAAACCTCCTAGGTTAAGCTTTCAACTAAGAATACCAAAAGAACAAAGCAAAATTGGTGATAAAAGTAAATTGGAAAATTGTTTAAAATTACGTGCTCTATCTGAATCATGAAAGTTTATTTTGGCCTAGACTGTCCCTTTAACACTTAGTTATATAATTACTACATTTTAAGGCCATTTGGTTGAGTATTAGTATTTCAGTATGGGCTTTTTTCTGTATATTACAAGAGCATTTTGAGGAGGTCTTTACAAAGTTTACAAAGTCAGGGTCATTGAAATACATCATAAAATTAAATTTACTTCCAGTATCAAATTGCATGCACACTTTCTGAGGTACAAATTCCTACCAAGCATGTGCAAGAGTTCACAATGTATACAAATGATTTTTGTGATTCTCTGATGAATGTCACATAATACAAATAACAGGAAATGGCAGGACATTTTTTTAATTTGTTAGAAAAGTTAAAATCTACTGTTCATTTGAAATTGAGAGTATGTGCTATCACATTGCCTTTTTATAATACATTGTTGATTACCCAATTCTACTTTATTGAAATTTCCTTTAACCCCTTAACCACTGCAACGTACCCTGTACATTGCTGGTCGTTAAGGGATTGTCTGTTTATAATAGTGCGGGTCTTGCAGCAAGTGGCAAGACCATGCTATTACACCCTCCCTCCTGCTGGTTTCCTAAAATAGTGCGGTCTCACTATAAAAAAGTAACCCCCATAGAAAGGAGTTAAGATATTGCCTCTAATAAACCGTTATAATCAAATTTTAATTAAAAATGAACTAGGTCACTATTAATTAATTTAATTAATACTAGGCGATAAGCCTGCCTAGATAGCAGTCTATGTTTAAAAAATACAAACCCCCAAGCTAATTTTACTAAAAATAAAAAATGTAAAATTACAGAAAAAATAAACAAAGCTATCCAAAATAAAAAATTTAAACCTAAACTAATACCCCTATAAAAATAGAAAATCTCCCCAAAATACCCCCAATCTAATACTAAACTCCCAATAGTCCTTAAAATGGCCTTTTGTAGGGCATTGCCCTAGGTTAAACAGCTCCTTTACTTAAAAAAAATGACCAATTACCCCCTAACAGTAAAACCCCACACCCAAACAACCCCCCAAAATAAAAAAAACTAACACTAAAAAATCATAAACTACCCATTGCTCCTAAAGGGGCATTTGTATGGGCATTGCCCTTAAAAGGGCATTCAGCTCTTTTACTGCCCTAAAAAAGGCAATCAGCTCTTTTACGTCCCATTAAATCCCTTATCTTAAAAATAAAAACCTCCCCAAAAATAAAACAAAATCCTAAAACTAAGCCCCAAATAGGTACTCACCTTTCCTGAAGACTGCAGAGAATTTCTTCTTCCAGGCGGCTCCGTCATCTTTTATCTTCATCCCATGCGAAGGTGGCACAGAGCGGAGGTGCGGAGCTGTCTTCCTCAATGTGCGGATCTGGAGCAGCGGTTCTCAGCGGCCGCTCTCAGTGGCGTGGAGGCTCCTCTTCATTCGATCTCCAGTGTAGACACTAAAAGTTTAATGAAAGGTACCGCAATCAATTTGGGGTACCTTGCATTCCTATTGGCTGAAATTTTGAAATCAACCAATAGGATTAGAGCTACTGAAATCCTATTGGCTGTTCATATCAGCCAATAAGATTTCAGTAGGTCTCGTCCTATTGGCTGATTTCAAAATTTCAGCCAATAGGAATGCAGGGTACCCCAATAAATATGGGGTAACTTGCATTTAATCTTCAGTGTGCGACAGACGATCGCATGAAGAGGAGCCTCCATGCCGCTGAGGACCACCGCTGATGAGGACCACTGCTGAGAACCGCTGCTGAGGACAGCCGCTGAGAATCCGTGCATCGGGGAAGCCTGCTCCGCACCTCCGCTCTGAGCCCCCTTCGCTCCAGATGAAGATAGAAGATGATGGAGCCGCCCGGACTTCAGGAACGGTGAGTACCTATTTGGTGCTTAGTCTTATTTTTTAATTTTTTTGGGGGGGGGTTTATTATTTTTAAGATTAGGGATTTAATGGACTGTAAAAGAGCTGAATGCCCTTTTAAGGGCAGTAAAAGAGCTGAATGCCCTTTTAAGGGCAATACCCATATAAATGCCCCTTTAGGTGCAATGGGTAGTTTAGGTATTTTTAGTGTTAGTTTTTTTTATTTTGGGGGGTTTGGAGGGTGGGGGATTTTTACTGTTTGAGTGGACTTAGTATTTTTTTAAATGTAAAAGAGCTGTTTAGGGCAATGCCCTACAAAAGGCCCTTTTAAGGGCTAATGGCAGTTTAGTTTAGATTAGGGGGTGTTTTTATTTTGGGGGGCTTTTTTATTTTCATAGGGATTAGGTTTCATTTTTTTATTTTTGATAATTTTGTTTATTTTTTTCTGTAATGTTAGACTTTTTTATTTTCTGTAATGTTAGATTAATTTTTTAGGTTAGGGTGCTTAGTAATTAAATTAGCTATTTGCGTTGTGGGGGGTTGGCGGTTTAGGAATTAATAGATTAATTAGGTTTATTGCGATGTGGGGGTTGGAGGTTTAGGGGTTAATAGGTTAATTAGGTTTATTGCGATGTGGGTGATTGGAGGTTTAGGCGTTAATAGTATAATTAGTTAGTTGGCGTTGTAGGGTTTGGTGGTTTAGGGGTTAATATTGTAATTTATTTAGTTGGCGTTGTGAGGGTTTGGCGGTGTAAGGGTTAGGTAGTTTCTGTTGTGATAGTTTAGCAATTTAAGGGTTAGTTTTTTTGTTAATTATTAGTATGGGCGGTTATGTTTATTTTTTTTCTAAAGGGACAGTTTACTCAAAAATGTTATCCCCTTTAATTTGTTCCCAATGATCCACTTTACCTGCTGGAGTGTATTAAATTGTTTATTTATTTAGCCTGTGGTGTCCCCACTCATCCAAAAAGTTTTTGGTCTCAAAGCCATGCTGTGTTAACACAGCCAGTAGAAGAAGTTACATTCCCAGTGGGTTATTGAATAGATAAGGTAATAAAATGTTAATTTTTCATTGTTCTTTCCAAGTATTGGTGATTGGTTTATGGACAGATATAAGATAAAGAATCCTGTATATGTACACATTGTGATAAAGTAATGAGATCTGATTATACATACAAGCTCAACCCATTTTATTTGGTTGTGGCTTTAAAACACAAACGCCTAGATTTAGAGTTCTGCGGCCAAAGGGGTGCGTTAGCTACGCGTGTATTTTTTCCCTGCACCTTTTAAATACCGCTGGTATTTAGAGTTCACAGAAGGGCTGCGCTAGGCTCCAAAAAGGGAGCGTAGAGCATCATTTACCGCCACTGCAACTCTAAATACCAGCGGTGCTTACGGACGCGGCCAGCTTCAAAAACGTGCTCGTGCACGATTCCCCCATAGGAAACAATGGGGCTGTTTGGGCTGAAAAAAAACCTAACACCTGCAAAAAAATCAGCGTTCAGCTCCTAACGCAGCCCCATTGTTTTCTATGGGAAAACACATCCTATGTCTGCACCTAACACCCTAACATGTACCCCGAGTCTAAACACCCCTAACCTTACACTTATTAACCCCTAATCTGCCGCCCCCGCTATCGCTGACCACGGCATATTATTTTTAACCCCTAATCTGCCGCTCCATACACCGCTGCAACCTATGTTATCCCTATGTACCCCTAATCTGCTGCCCCTAACCCCCGCCGATCCCTATATTATATTTATTACCCCCTAATCTGCCCCCCCAACATCGCCGCCACCTACCTACAATTATTAACCCCTAATCTGCCGACCGTACCTCACCGCTACTCTAATAAATGTATTAACCCCTAAAGCTAAGTCTAACCCTAACCCTAACACCCCCTAAGTTAAATATCATTTAAATCTAACGAAATAAAATAAATCTTATTAAATAAATTATTCCTATTTAAAGCTAAATACTTACCTGTAAAATAAACCCTAATATAGCTACAATATAAATAATAATTATATTGTAGCTATTTTAGGATTAATATTTATTTTACAGGCAACTTTGTATTTATTTTAACCAGGTACAATAGCTATTAAATAGTTAATAACTATTTAATAGCTACCTAGATAAAATAATTACAAAATTACCTGTAAAATAAATCCTAACCTAAGTTACAATTAAACCTAACACTACACTATCAATAAATAAATTAAATAAACTACCTACAATTGCCTACAATTATATCAACTAAACTAAATTACAAAAAAAACAAACACTAAATTACAAAAAATAAAAAATAAATAAAAAAAAAATTAATTACACCTACTCTAAGCCCCCTAAAAAAATAACAAAGCCCCCCAAAATAAAAAAATGCCCTACCCTATTCTAAAATAAAAATTGTAAAGCTCTTTTACCTTACCAGCCCTTAAAAGGGCCTTTTGCGGGGCATGCCCCAAAGAATTCTGCCCTTTTGCCTGTAAAAAAACCCATACAATACCCCCCCAACATTACAACACACCACCCACATACCCCTAATCTAACCCAAACCCCCCTTAAATAAACCTAACACTAAGCCCCTGAAGATCTTCCTACCTTGTCTTCACCACGCCGGGTATCACCGATCTGTCCAGAAGAGGGTCCGAAGTCTTCCTACTATCCGGCAAGAAGAGCTCCTCCAGAGGGTCCAAAGTTTTCATCCTATCCGGGCAGAAGAGGACATCCGGACCAGCAGACATCTTCATCCAATGCGACATCTTCTATCTTCTTCCATCCGGCGCGGAGCGGGACCATCTTCAAGCAGCCGACACGGAGCCATCCTTCTTCACCGACGGACTAACGACGAATGAAGGTTCCTTTAAGGGACGTCATCCAAGATGGCATCCCTCGAATTCTGATTGGCTGATAGGATTCTATCAGCCAATCGGAATTAAGCTAGGAAAAATCTGATTGGCTGATTGAATCAGCCAATCAGATTCAAGTTCAATCCGATTGGCTGATCCAATCAGCCGATCAGATTGAGCTTGCATTCTATTGGCTGTTCCAATCAGCCAATAGAATGCAAGCTCAATCTGATTGGCTGATCCAATCAGCCAATCGGATTGAATTTGAATCTGATTGGCTGATTCAATCAGCCAATCAGATTTTTCCTAGCTTAATTCCGATTGGCTGATAGAATCCTATCAGCCAATCGGAATTCGAGGGACGCCATCTTGGATGACGTCCCTTAAAGGAACCTTCATTCGTCGTTAGTCCGTCGGTGAAGAAGGATGGCTCCGCGTCGGCTGCTTGAAGATGGTCCCGCTCCGCGCCGGATGGAAGAAGATAGAAGATGCCGCTTGGATGAAGATGTCTGCCGGTCCGGATGTCCTCTTCTGCCCGGATAGGATGAAGACTTTGGACCCTCTGGAGGAGCTCTTCTTGCTGGATAGGAGGAAGACTTTGGACCCTCTTCTGGGCGGATTGGTGATACCCGGCGTGGTGAAGACAAGGTAGGAAGATCTTCAGGGGCTTAGTGTTAGGTTTATTTAAGGGGGGTTTGGGTTAGATTAGGGGTATGTGGGTGGTGTGTTGTAATGTTGGGGGGGTATTGTATGTTTTTTTTTACAGGCAAAAGGGCAGAATTCTTTGGGGCATGCCCCGCAAAAGGCCCTTTTAAGGGCTGGTAAGGTAAAAGAGCTTTACAATTTTTATTTTAGAATAGGGTAGGGCATTATTTTATTTTGGGGGGCTTTGTTATTTTTTTAGGGGGCTTAGAGTAGGTGTAATTAATTTTTTTTTTATTTTTTTTTTATTTTTTGTAATTTAGTGTTTGTTTTTTTTTGTAATTTAGTGTTTGTTTGTTTTTGTAAATTAGTTTAGTTGATATAATTGTAGATAATTGTAGATAGTTTATTTAATTTATTTATTGATAGTGTAGTGTTAGGTTTAATTGTAACTTAGGTTAGGATTTATTTTACAGGTAATTTTGTAATTATTTTATCTAGTTAGCTATTAAATAGTTATTAACTATTTAATAGCTATTGTACCTGGTTAAAATAAATACAAAGTTGCCTGTAAAATAAATATTAATCCTAAAATAGCTACAATATAATTATTATTTATATTGTAGCTATATTAGGGTTTATTTTACAGGTATGTATTTAGCTTTAAATAGGATTAATTTATTTAATAAGATTTATTTTATTCCGTTAGATTTAAATTATATTTAACTTAGGGGGGTGTTAGTGTTAGGGTTAGACTTAGCTTTAGGGGTTAATACATTTATTAGAGTAGCGGCGAGGTCCGGTCAGCAGATTAGGGGTTAATACTTAAAGTTAGGTGTCGGCGATGTTAGGGAGGGCAGATTAGGGGTTAATACTATTTATTATAGGGTTTTTGAGGCGGGAGTGAGGCGGATTAGGGGTTAATAACTTTATTATAGTAGCGGTGAGGTCCGGTCGGCAGATTAGGGGTTAATAATTGTAGGTAGGTAGCGGCGACGTTGGGGGGGCAGATTAGGGGTTAATAAATATTATGTAGGGGTCGGCGATGTTAGGGGCAGCAGATTAGGGGTACATAGGGATAATGTAGGTGGCGGCGGTGTGCGGTCAGCAGATTAGGGGTTTAAAAACTTTAATAGAGTGGCGGCGATGTGGGGGGGCCTCGGTTTAGGGGTACATAGGTAGTTTATGGGTGTTAGTGTACTTTAGAGCACAGTAGTTAAGAGCTTTATGAACCGGCATTAGCCCAGAAAGCTCCTAACTCCTGAATTTTCTCTGCGGCTGGAGTCTTGTCGTTAGATTTCTAACGCTCACTTCAGCCAAGACTCTAAATACCGGCATTAGAAAGATCCCATTGAAAAGATAGGATACGCAATTGACGTTAGGGGATCTGCGGTATGGAAAAGTCGCGGCTGGAAAGTGAGCGTTAGACCCTTTCATGACTGACTCTAAATACCAGCGGGCGGTAAAAACCAGCGTTAGGACCCCCTAACGCTGGTTTGGACGGCTAACGCAGAACTCTAAATCTAGGCGAAAAATCAGTTAATTCATATACACAAATAAGCCTTAAAAAGCAAAGCTCGTACATTTTATACTCTGCAGCTGGAAAAAAAGTAATTGGAAACACATTAAGGGAAAAACAATTTTATTGTATACCTTTAATACTTCATGTGGTGGTTAGTTTTACTTTTTTTATACTTTGCGCGGGCGGGTACTTTTTTTTCGTAATACTTTGTGCGGGCGGTTCGTTTTTTGTTTTTTTATTTCTTGCAGGCGGTTACATGTTTTTTAGTTATTTCATGCGGGCGTTTGCGGTTATTTCATGCGGGCGGTTGCGTGTTTTGTTTTTTTAAGGCTTTGTTTGCCTACGCTACATCCAGATGGATGCAGCTTTGCTGCATCCATGTGGATTCTTTTGGCTGTGCGTGCAGCCAACATTCTTTTGGCTGCCTCGCGCAGCCAACATTCCTTTGAGAATATGTGTGCAACTGGTGACGGCAACGGATGCGTTATAAACGCGATTATAGTATAGATTACTGAAATTAGCAAGTAGGTGGAACTAGATTTTTTGATAATAATAATTTACTTCTGTCTGTTGATGATGTGGGTCATGCATAAATAAACATTTAAGGGCCAGATGAGTCCTCCAGGCTATAGTTTGAGCAGTGATGGCAAATTTCATGACAGATGAAGGCTACGGATCAATATTTTAAAGGCTTTAAGAATGGCATATTATTTCTGATTATCCTAACTGTAGTGTGAGAATAATCTAGATTTTATTAAAGACACAGAAACAACTTTGTCGTTCAGCATCTGGGTAGAGCTTGTTAAATGGTGGCTAAAAATAGCCACTAATTAGCAAGCGCTACCTAGGTGCTGAACCAGAAATGGGCTGGCTCCTAAGCTTATATTCCTGCTTTTTCAAATAAAGATACCAAGATAACGAAGAAAAATTGATAATAAGAGTAATTTAGAAAGTTGTTTAAAATTCCATGCTCTGTCTGAATCATGAAAGAAAAAATGTGGTTTTCATATCCCTTTAAGTAGTAAATCAATACACAACACAGAACAACAAATATGTTTATCCCCTTCCTGTCGGGACTCATTTGTCTACTTAGGAACAATGTTGAAATCAGGCGATCATTCATGCGATTGCGTGATTTCAATGATGGGATAGGTTCAGGGGAGAATGTCTATGACACTAGGCACACCCCCAGCCTGCAATCCCATATACTGTAGGAAGCGGCTTAGGGTTCAGGACAGCTGAACAGTTATGATGTTCCATGCTAATGGAATTAACGCTCAGCACAGTTAGGATGGCATAGGATGGCAGCGGGAAGAGGTTAACTTTCTTAAGGCATCAAAACAAAGAGTCCAATTTGGATACTACCAGTCACTATTTGGATATTTAAATTACTCTGATTGGTCTTTTACTTCACTATCCACTCAAAAAGTACTCTTATTGGTAACCATGTTCTTTATTTTATTTCTAAGTGTATTGCATACTGTATTGTTGTTGCTTTCAGATGCTGTCCTGAGCAGTATTACACAAAAGATGAGTCTCTGGTCTTGTAATAAAATGTATAGCTATGACATCACATTAACAATAACTTATTTCCTACAAATATCCAGAGGCACAGGGCCAATTTTAGGTAAGGTGGTAGGGTACTCTCTATTTACTATTTCTCCCTCCACAAAACCTAGTGCAATTGTTTTTCAACAGACAAGCACCACACACCACCTGCCTTACACGTTCGCTTTCATAAAGGTCATAATGTTAGAATTAAGTTTTGCAGTTGTTATAAGACAAAGACAATTAGGGACAGTTGTGCAGCAGGGTTAGCATTGAGAAATCTGCAGTGTGCAAGAAAATAAGAAGTCCACATTTATTTTTTTATTATTATTATTACTAATTGTTAAGCCTGCCCAGAGGGCAGTATATGTGTTGTTAATAAAAAAATAAAATAATAGAACTACAGAAAAAAATAAACAAATTATCAAAATTAAAAAAATTAAACCTAATCCCTATGAAAATAAAAAGCCCCCCCCCCCCAAATAAAAACACCCCCTAATCTAATGCTATACTACCAATAGCCCTTAAAATGGCGTTTTGTATGGCATTGCCCTAAGTTAAACAGCTCTTTTGCAGTTACCAAAAATTCAAAGTCCCCACTAACAGTAAAACCCACAAACCCACCAAACCTCCCAAAATAAATAAACCTAACACTAAAAAACCTAAACTATCCATTGCCCTGAAAAGGGCATTTGTATGGGCAGTGCTCTTAAAAGGGCATTCAGTCCTTTTGCTGCCCATCCCTAATGTAAAAAAATAAATAAAAAAATTAAAAATAAACCTAAAGCGACACTGAACCCAATTTTTTTCTTTCGTGATTTATTTCTATTATCAAATTTTCTTTATTCTCTTGGAATCTTTATTTGAAATGCAAGAATGTAAGTTTAGATGCCGGCCCATTTTTGGTGAACAACCTGGGTTGTCCTTGCTGATTGGTGGATAAATTCATCCACCAATAAAAAAGTGCTGTCCAAAGGCTGAACCAAAAAAAAAGAATAGATGCCTTCTTTTTCAAATAAAGATAGCAAGAGAACGAAGAAAAATTGATAATAGGAGTAAATTAGAAAGTTGCTTAAAATTGCATGCTCTATCTGAATCATGAAATAAAAACTTTGGATTTCAGTGTCCCTTAAATCTAAACCCTCCAAAATTAAAAAAATAAACCTAAATTTAAATTAAGCTAAAATTACAGAAAATAAAAATATCTAATATTACAGAAAATTAAAAAACTAAATTACCAAAGTTTAAAAAATTAAACCTAATCCCTATGAAAATAAAAAGCCCCCCAAAATAAAAACACCCCCTAATCTAAGAGTAAACTACCAATAGCCCTTAAAAGGGCCTTTATGTAGGGCATTGCCCTAAGTTTAACAGCTATTTTAGGAATTAAACATACTAAGACACCCTGCCAGTAAAACCCACCAAACCCCTCAAAATAAAAAACCTAACACTAAAAAACCTATCCATTGCCCTGAAAAGGGCATTTGTATGGGCATTCAGCTATTTTGCTGCCCATTCCTAATCTAAAAAAAAAAAATAAGCGTGGAGGATCCTCTTCTTTCGATCGCTGCTGTGGCGTCCCTTGAATTCAAATCAGCCAATAGGATGGTGAAAGAAGAGGTCCCCGCTTGGAAGAAGACTTCACCACATGGAAGAGGACCTTCTCTGCTGGACTTCAGGACCCGTGAGTATCTGGGCTTTAGTGTTAGGTCTTTTAATTTTATTTATTTTTTTAGATTAGGGATGGGCAGCAAAAAAGCTGAAGAGCCCTTTTAAGAGCACTGCCCATACAAATGCCCTTTTCAGGGCAATGGATAGTTTTGGTTTTTTTAGTGTTAGGTTTTTTATTTTGGGGGGTTTGGTGGGTGGTGGGTTTTACTGTTAGGGGTTCTTAGTATGTTTAATTCTTAAAAGAGCTGTTAAACTTAGGGCAATGCCCTACAAAATGCCCTTTTAAGAGCTATTGGTAGTTTATTCTTAGATTAGGGGGTGTTTTTGTTTGTGGGGGCTTTTTATTTTCATAGGGATTAGGTTTAATTTTTTTAACTTTGGTAATTAGTTTTTTTTTCTATTATGTTAGCCTTTTTTATTTTTACGGGGTGTTGGGTTAGGGGTTTAATAGGTTAATTAGGTTTATTGCCATTGTGGGGGGTTTTCGGTTTAGGGGTTAATAGATTAATTAGGTTTATTGCGATGTGGGGGTTTTGTGGTTTAGGGGTTAAAAGTAATTAGGTTTATTGCGATGTGGGGGTTTTGCGGTTTAGGGGTTAATAGAGTAATTAGGTTTATTGCGATGTCGGGTTTTGCGCTTTAGGGGTTAATAGGGTAATTAGGTTTATTATGATGTGGGTGATTGACGGTTAAGGGATTAATTACTTTATTATTTTGTGATGTGTGGGTTTGCGGTGTAGGTGTTAATACGTCGTGTGGGAGGTTAGTTTTTTTTTGTTATACTTGGTGCGGGCAGTGTTTTTTTTTTTTTTTTGTAATGCTCCGTTTGTCTACTCTGCATCCCGGTGGATTCCGAAAATGACAGGGTGGTCATTTTCTGAATCCACCTGGATGCAGCTTTGCTGCATCCAGGTGAATTCTTTTGGCTGCCTCACGCTGCCAACATTCCATTGAGGATGCGTGTGCAACTGCTGACGGCGACGGACATTACAAACGCAATTATAGTATAGATTATTATTATTTTTTTTTTAAATATTTAAATTCCAGAAAGGGGGGCAAAATAAATAATGAATGCTTATTGCAAAGTAGTTTTACTATGCATAACTAAACTTTTTACATTAAAATCTCATGGTGTATACAGTCCCTTTAAAGAGTTTATCTCTAGAAACTCATAGAACCTCATCTAATAATGAAATTAAATATGTTCAAATATGTTCTTTTTCATCTCTTTCCGTCAAACTTCTGTCGTTTCTAAAAATCCTTTTTAAATCCTAGCCTGTTCAAGATATTTTTTAAATGTTGCAGATTGGTCCAATACTTTTTTTTAAGATTTTATTTATTTAATCATTTTTATATATCTAAATATAATTGTGTTTAGCACATAGCACCTGTCATAGTTGTCTAATTCCTTCCTAACACAAGAATGCATAGGAATTGTGATGGAATGATATAGACGCTATTCCATTGTGCTGTCCAATGTGTTGTTTTGGGGGTTATTTAGGATTTAAAATGAAAAAGCTTTACACTGCAAAATAATCCCAAGTGTTTTCTGACCCCTTTTTTAGCCACTTTCCTGCAATAGTGTGAACAAAATACACTCAGTATGCAGTGCTTGATCAATACCGTCTTTGTAGCATGAATTGAATTTAGTCATTATCTTCCTAAAATATGAGAAAACCTAGTCAAAAAGCGACCCCTATTGGTCTGTTTTTGTAATGCATATGATTGCAAAATCAAGGTTTGTGTTGGTCTTTGCTGTAGTGTTAATGTACAATGTATTTTTTTAATATACTTATTTTCTCAGAAATGTTCAGAACTGGGAAACTGATCAAGAAAAAAAAATATAGAATTCACTATATCGGAAATAAAATAGTTCTCTTGCAAACTGAGATCTTAAATGTTATTCCAAGAACTTATGTACTGCGAAAAAAAACTAGAACATGGACGTTGTAGGGAAAAAAAATCTTTAAAAGGAGATCTATTAATAAACATATATACACCGCATGAAACACGGCATATGATGATAAAAACAATAACATTGTTAAATGCAGTACTGTACAATGTTTAAAACAATTGGGAAACTAAATATATCGATATGTTGATCAATTAAAGTTTAGGACAATAATCTGTAAATTTTTGCTGCAGTAACACATTTTCTTGTAATTTGATAATATTCTATGACTGTAATATTTTTCATTATTGGTTATTATAAATTACTATATTCATACCAAGAAGATATGCAAAAATGGAGAATTTTTTTTTTCCTTTAATTCTAATTAGTATAAATGTGCAAATACTTATATAGCCAAACACACATTAGTTTCACCATAACAGAACCTTTAGAATTCTTATTATTTACATTGATCTGAACCTTAAAGGGACATGAAACCCAAATTTTGTCTTTCATGATTAAGAAAGAGCATGCAATTTTAAACAACTTTCCAATTTACTTATCTAATTTGCTTTATTCTCTTGATATCCTCTGTTGAAAAACATATCTAGATAGGCTCAGTAGCTGCTGATTGGTGGCTGCACATAAATGCCTTGTGTGATTGGCTTACCCATCTGCATTGCTATTTCTTCAACAAGGGATATCTAAAGAATGAAGCAAATTAGATAATAGAAGTAAATGGGAAAGTTGTTTAGATTTGTATTCTCTTTCTGAATCATGAAAGAAAAATGTGGGGTTTCATGCCTCATTAAAAATACAGTTAATGCCTAAAAAATACTGGTTGAGTAGCAACCCTAAGCATAACTTATTGGGATACTGGAGACACAGTCATTACCAGGCCTATAATGCAGGGTCATGAATCTGTATATATTTTATTATATTTGTATTAAATACCATTTGATAGGCTTTTTGGTTGCCAAAATATTAATATGGTATTTTGGAGTTGTAAGTTAGCTTTACACATGAAATCAAGGTGTCCTGTTTTTTTTTTCTTTCATTTTTCTATTAACTGATGTTTTTGATTAAATGGCCACTAAATGCAGTAAAATTGCTTAATTAACATGTGCATAATAAACAGTCAATGCAAAAACACTCTGAATTTGAAATAAGCAGTAGATTTTTTTCTGGCAAATGTATTTTTTTCTCCCATTTTCTAGCCCCGTGTATCATATGACAGACATCAGCCAATCACAGACTAGTAAGTGTAAGAAAGTGTAAATATAAAAATAAAACAAATTGCAAAATTTAATAATGGAAGCAAATTGGAAAGGGTCTTAAAATTGCATGCTCTCTCTGAATCATAAAAGTTTATTTTGACTTGAGAGTCCCTTTAAGGAAAAAGTAATTAAAGGGACACTCAGGTTAAATTAAATGTTCATGATTCAGATACAGCATGTAATTTTAAACAACTTTCCAATTTACTTCCATTAAAAAAAATGTGCACAGCCTTTTATATGTACACTTTTTGAGTCACCAGATCCAACTGAGCATGTGCAAGAATTCACAGACTATACGTATATGCATTTGTGATTGGCTGATTGCTATCACATGGTACAAGGGGAGTTGAAATATACATACATTTGAAATTTGTTATAAAAAAATTTACTACTCATTTGAAGTTCAGACTAAGTGCTATTGCATTGTTTTGTTATCTTGCATTTGTTGATTATGCAAATCTAATGTGTTGACTGGTCCTTTAAGAGCCATCGCTCTCTGGCTTTTTCTTTTAGATGTGGGTGTACCGCTGAAAAGAGGGATCGATGAGGCTGCCTTACATCTATTTTTTTCCCACTGTTTTTAAACTGTACCACAAAAGCGTTAATATATTGTTTAGCTATTGTAACTAGAGATTAAGCCCAAATGACCTTCATATGGAATTACATTTTATACTTAAGGGTTAGTCTAGTCAAAATTAAAATTTCATGATTCGGATAGAGCAGGCAATTTTAAGCAACTTTATAATTTACTCCTATTATTATTTTTTCGTCATTCTCTTGGTATCTTTATTTGAAAAAGCAGGAATGTAAAGCTTAAGAGCCAGCCCATTTTTTGTTTAGCACCTGGGTAGCGCTTGCTGATTGGTGTCTAAATGTAACCACCAATCAGCAAGCACTACACAGGTGCTAAACCAAAAATGGGCTCCTAAGCTTACATTCTTGCTTTTTTTTAAAAAGATACCAAGAGAATTAAAGGGCCATTATACACTCATTTTTTCTTTGCATAAATCTTTTCTAGATGATCTATTTATTTAGCCCATAAAGTTTTTTTTTTTGTTTTTTTTAAATGTATAATTTTGCTTATTTATAAATAACATTGCTCTGATTTTCAGACTCCTAACCAAGCCCCAAAGTTTTATTTGAATACAGTCAGCTACCTTCTCCAGCTTGCTCCTGTTTGTGTAAAGGGTCTTTTTATATGCAAAAGAAGGGGGAGGGGGAGAGTCTTATTTCCCACTTGCAGTGGGCTTTCCAACTGCCTTTTCAACAGCGCTAAACTGAAAGCTTGTAAGTACATTTTTAAACCATTTTATACTGGATTTTTATATCAGTATCTGTGCATCTTATTCTTTATAGTAGTGTCTATTACATGCAGTTATGTGAAAATGAGTGTATACTGTCCCTTTAAGAAAATGTGATAATAGGAAAGTTGCATGCTCTATATGAATTATGAAAGTTTAAATTTTGACTAATTTTGACTATCACTTTAAAAACCGCGTATTCTGATTGCCAGTCTCAAATTATTTGTAAAAAACAATGCGAAGGTCCTTAATTAAAGGGACACTGAACCCAATTTTTTTTCTTTTGTGAATCAGATAGAGCATGCAATTTTAAGCAAATTTCTAATTTACTTCTATTATCAAATTGTCTTCATTCTCTTGGTATCTTTATTTGAAAAGCAAGAATGTAAGTTTAGATGCCTGCCCATTTTTTGTGAACAACCTGGGTTGTTCTTGCTGATTGGTGGATAAATTCACCCACCAATAAACAAGTGCTGTCCATGGACTGAACCAAAAAAATAGCTTAGATGCCTTATTTTTCAAATAAAGATAGCAAGAGAACGAAGAAAATTTGATAATAGGAGTAAATTAGAAAGTTGCTTAAAATTGCATGCTCTATCTGAATCACAAAAAAAGAAATTGGGTTCAGTTTCCCTATCTAACTATCAGCATCCTCCAATTCTACATAGTAGTTTCATCGACACGGAAAACAGTAGCTCACCCCAACCCCCATGATGGCTGCCCGCAGCCAAATAGTGTTGCAAAGTGCAAACTATCGGAGCTCCCGCCCCATGTCACGCACCGCGTCCACAGGAGACACATCCGACCCCACCCTTTCAGGTGGGAATTTGTGAAGTCCCCCCAAATATATTTTTACTGGAGATACTACTCCATAGCCTTTAAAAGTAATACTAATTATAGGAATGATAGTTATAATTTAAAAACTATTTGCCTTTTTATTTATTAATCTGAAGTAAAAACATCTGATTTTTAACTCTTTTGGAGAGCCGTTTGGAAAAATTCATGCTAGTCACTATATTCAATTCTATTGGGTGACTCTAAATTTGCCTTATGTCTGCTGCACGTAGTTTGTTCTAATACTGGAGTGACTGAATAATTAAAGGGATAGTCTACACCAGAATTTTTATTGTTTAAAAAGATAGATAATCCCTTTATTACCCATTCCCCAGTTTTGCATAACCAACATGTTTATATTAATATAATTTTTAAATCTGTGATTACCTTGTATTTAAGCCTCTGCAGACTGCCCCCTTATCTCAGTGCTTTTGACAGACATGCAGTTTAGCCAACCAGTGCAGACTCCTAAATAATGCCACGGGAGTGAGCACAATGTTATCTTTAATGACACACATGAACTAGTACTGTCTAACTGTGAAAAACTTTCAAAATGCTCTGAGCTAGGAGGCGGTTTTCAACAGTTCAGAAATCAGTTTGAGCCTACCTAGGTTTAGCTTTTCAAAAATACCACTAAGGGAACAGAGCAAATTTAATGATAAAAGTAAATTGGAAAGTTGTTTACAATTGCATGCCCTATCTGAATCCTGAAAGTTTCATTTTTACTATACTGTCCCTTTAACTTTCAGGTGACAGCCTCCTGTCATTTATACTACATAACTATTCCTGTGTGCCACCATTCCATGAATAAGTATGACACATGCATTCATCTTTTTTTATTATTATTATTATTATTATTATTATTATTATTATTATTATTATTTAAGCATGGTTTGAAATTCCACTAGGAACAAAAGTCTATCTTTTTTTAAAAAAAAATGGTAGCTGCAACTTTGCCAAATTATTTTTTTTCCCTTGAAACAAAAGGCAAGCAGTTTTTTTCCCCGTCAATGGGTGTTCTCAGAAGTGCACATGAACACAAATCAGAAGCAGACTCCCCTTCTCCTCCTCTTCTATTAAACCGTAACCTGTATTCACACATCTCCCTCTCTGTTACCTTCCTGAAAGTTATTCAGCATGCATATTCCTGGGCGTTCCTCCAACAGACGCTGTATATAGCCAGAAGTTGAATGAGAGAACAGATGGGGAAAGGACTTTTAGAGCAGAAGCAACTGAAAGAAAACATTTACAGGGTTTCTTTTTTTCTCTCACTAAAAGTTACTTTTATTCAATTATTTATTTGCTTTTACTGGAGTTCTTAGCCTTTATTTGTTTGACTTCACATGTGATTTTCTTTTTTATTTATTGAAATATGGACTATTATTTTTCTCTAGCACTGCCTTAGAACTTTGTACAGAGAAGAGAGGTTTATAAATCTGAGCACTGACTTGTTGAGTATAACAGGCGTGTTTGTAGCCTGTGCAGTTTTGTTTTGCAAGTGAGGAATCCCCCACTCTTTTCAGGCACACAAGACAGTGCTTACTAACATAGCTGGGAAGGGGGATAATAAGATATTAGTTGATGCAATAGTTTGCTGAAAGTTCATCAGAGTTTATAAAGGGAGGAGGTGTGTGTGTCCCAGGTTACCCCACACAAATTAGTGTTAATTACTGTGTTTCTGTAGAATGATTTAGTTAGTTACCACCTAAAGGTAGTTATTGAAATTTTAACATGCAGTAAGTTTTCAACTGAAGAAACTTTTAGCTTTACACTAAAAAAACTTTAGCTTTACACTGTGTACCTGACAGTGCTTCCAAGTTTGTGTACATTAGTGACACTAAAGAGTGCGAGTCTTCTACTTGTGCACTTGCTGCCATGGTCTGCAGGTTGTACGTGCTGTGTACAGTGGCATTAGGCTTGTGGTGCCAACTGGCCCTGGCTGTGGGTCCAGTGGTCCGGTGTGAAACGTGTGACACCAAAGCTATGGAGCAATGCAAACCCCTGCCTTCAGATTGTCCTGAACAAGTACGGGAACCACTCTGTGGTTGTTGTATGACTTGTGCCCTGCCGCAGGGCAGCCAATGTGGGGTGTACAGTGAAAAGTGCGGCTCTGGACTTAGTTGTCAAGCAAGACCTGGCGAGCTCAAGCCCCTGCAGACATTACTGGAGGGCAGGGGAGTCTGCACCAATGTGACAGCCAGCAAGCTGAAAAACGTACTACAAGGACAAGAGGCTGCAGGTAGGCATATAGCTGCGAGCTATAGCAAACACTATCCCATAAGTGATTCTCAGTGTCTGTTTAAATGCATCAGTGTATAAATGACTTTTATTTCCATTTAGAAAATGTGATCTTTATCATTCTATTTTTTTTTTAAATAACTGTTCTGTTGTAAGGGAAGCAGGAGTCTTTATCAAATGTATTTACAACATACAGCACTGTGTTTATACCATTTATAATTGTGTTGGAATTGAAATGTAATTATCATATTGCATACCACTGCTCCCCAAAATCAAAGGGCCATTATAGTGTAAAAAGTTGTACAGTAGCCTTCCTGCAGTGCAGTGGTTTGAACCTTTGTAGTTAAAGTATTGCTTGTGACCAGAAGAGCTCTGCCAGTTACCCAATCAGCAGCAGTAGTGGCACAGCTGGGTCATGCAACAGCCACTGCTGATTGGGTCAGCGGCAGTTTCCACTAAGGACCAGCATCGCTCTATGGCTTCCAGGCAGCATTTTAACTATGTGTTTAACCCTTTTGTAGTTAAAGTGCTGCTCATAACCAGCAGTAGTGGCACAGCTAGACCATGCGACTACCAGTGCTGATTGAATCAGCAGCAGTTTCCACTCAGGACCAGCGTTTCTCTACAGCTCCCAAGCAGTACTTTACCTATGTATTTAGCCCATTTGTTGGGGCTAAACACATAGCATTGCTGGGTTGCTAGTTAAAATGACATACTCTAACACATTTTTTTAACTTTTCCACTAAAGTTTCAAAAGTGCTGTCACAAGGACTTGACCAAAATAGTTTCAGTAGAATCCATAACATCTATTTAGGACCACATATGCCCAATTTAGTTAAACATACACTGCTCATAACCAGAACCACACAGTTCCTTCCAACATACTAAAATTGCACCCCGAGACTGTATAACTACAGTTACTGCCTTCATGCTCTCTGTGCTGTATTTTTCTTCTGGAACCTCTAATCACACAGAATGTTACTCCCAAATTCCACTTAACACAGTGTTGGAAATGCTGCTTTGTGACTGGTTCAATTCTCTCACAACGTAATCTGTGATTACATTTTCTATATATTTTTTTTTTATTATTTGGAATGTTATGTGTACATATTGTGGTTTTATTGTGCTCATGTATTGTTTTGTTTTTAGTGAATCTCACACCTGCCAGATGGCCTTTTTGTGAGTTGTTTGAACATGTCCTCCTGATCCTGTCACCTAGGTGCAAAATACACCTGACAGTCTGCTTTACAGCAGAGCAAGTTCACTTGCATTAGGTGGCTTATATTTCTAAAAGGCTCTAAGTAACACATAGTTATATTTGCATCATAAACATGAAACACTAATGTTCATGTAAGCAAGGAGCACACTAACTTGGAGATTAATCTTATACTTTAAATAATTAGCTCTATATGTTTTTGTTTTTTTTAACAGTTCATTTTTCTTTACAGTGTTAAATATTAAATAGGATCATTAATTAAATTACTCACATGGCAGGGTGGGTACCACCCATTAAAGGGACATGAATCGCATGATTCAGATAGAACATGTCATTTTAAAAAGGTTTCAAACTTACACCTATTATCAGAGCATCATTGCTTTGAGAATTTTATCAATTTGCAAGAGCTGTAGAGGGCAGCACTATTTCCTGCCATATAGCGTTGCAGATACCAACTAGATATCTCAGACACAGAATATCCTGGGAATGAAGAACATGTGATAATAGAAGTAAATTGGAAAACATTTTTTAAAATTGTATGCTCTGTCTGAATCACAAAATAATTTGTTTGGGTTTCATATCTATATATCTATAAACGTACATTTTGAGCAACAGAGCTATACATATATGGATATACAGTGTGTGTGTATGTATGTATGTGTGTGTGTGTGTGTGTATGTGTGTGTGTGTATATATATATATATATATACATACATACATACATATATACATACACACACAAAGCACTCACTGGTCTTATCAGGTTGGTCTGATGAAGGGGTGAACACCTCGAAACGTCACTAAGGAATAAACGTTTGTAACACCTGATAAGACCAGTGTTCTGTGGCTTTCTCTTAGCATCCTTGCATGTGTTGATACTGTTAGTGGGAGTGCACATACATCTCTCTGTCTCTCTCTCTGTCAAAAAATAATCAGTGAAGTTCAAGCTATTTAAAAAAAAAAAAAAGTGGCGTTCACATTGTTTTACAGTGATATGATTTTGACTGTGAAGGGCCAAAATGTGTGCGTGTGTATGTATATTCTTATACACATACGAATATATGCACATTTGGGCCCTTTCCAGTGCAACAACTTGCCATATCATTTTCAAACATTTGTTTATTACAATGATAAACAGATATTTTGCATCAAATGCGTGTGTATATATTTATTTACGTGTTTCTTTTTACTTTTTTGTAGCCATAACACTTTATTTCAGGTTTTCAGTCACGCTTATTTTTTTAGCGTTGTTTGAGCACAACACATACTGCTCAACTTGTAATTTGAGCAATTTTTAGTGTGGCTACACTATCTATTGAACGTATAGGGTGCACTGGCAATTCTGTTTTACCATAGACTTTTAATAGGAGATTGTGCTCTATTCTTAGCACAGGCCCACAATATTAATCGCATACCATGCACTATCAATAGCGCACCACTTGTAATCTAGGCCTATATTAGATAATCTTAATAAAGGCCCATAACCTCTGTGACACAGGCTGCTTATACCACAAGAAGATTACACTGGACATAATTTTTGGCAAAATTGAAATCTGCAAATCTAAATTCTATCAAAATGAATAAGACAAAATTAAACTGCCTTTAAAATGAGCTAACAGTAAAATATTGCTATTTTTATACACATATGTATGTCTCATAAGGTTTTAAAAAAGCATATCGATCCCAAATATTCAAGTTTTTATTATTTACTGTGGGTTCTAAAACATCACTTTGGGTTCTTTAAAAAGTTAGGTAGACTCCTTAAGATTATGTATTTTTGTCCACTCCTGGTAATTAAACAAATGCTAGTTTTATGACTATGTCCAGATTTATATAAAGAGCCCTTGTGTCTATGCTGGTAAACTGGTGCAATGTTTATTCTAAAACTGCTTTGAGTGACACACAGAAAACAAAAAACATTGCCTTCCATACATTAGGTTTCACTCTGCACTAATTATGAAGCAGTCTAATAGATATTCAAATGCAAATATATACCATTTAGGGTATTTACCTATGTAATAGGTAGTGGATTTCAACTTGTATTCTAACACAGTTTTCAATAACTTGAGGAATGGAATAAATGTAAAGCTGTATTTTATTTATATATTAAATTCAGTATTTTTAATATATGTGTGATAGCATAAGTAAAGTCAGAATTACATTTTCAAGGTTTATGTAGTATTTGTAGTTTTAAACAACTTTCCAATATACTCCTATTATCAAATGTAGCTTGTTCTCGGGATCCTTTGTTGAAGAGTATACTTTGGAAGGCTCATAGGGGCCCAGGATTGTGCACGCATCTTTAGTAATCTATGGCAGCAGTGTTTACAACAATGTATAAAACACTGCTGCAAATAATGTTAAAAACACTGCTTACAAGGAGTAATAAAGACACCTGAACAGCCCTGAGCACCTATAAGTCTACCTAGGTTTACTCTTTATGAAAGGATACCAAGAGATCAAGTCAAATTTAACAATAGAAATAAATTGGAAAGTTGTTTAAAATTACATGCATCTGAATCATGGAAGTTTTATTTTGATTTTACTGTCCTTATAAGTACCAATGTGCAAATGATTTGGATAGAATATTAGTTAAAGGCATTCTAAAGCAGTCAAATTAGTCCAGGTAAACAGCCCTTGAAAATCCTATATGGTATATTTGATATATTTGATATCTCCTTTGATTAACGTAATTTAGAAACCAGAAATACATGAACTCCTGCACTGATCTAGGCGATCTCTCTAAAGAGCATAATTGGGATAGGCACAATATACTATACTTAAGTACACACTAAGGACTTTCACCTCTTGAAAGGACATTAAACACTAAATACATTCAATGTAACCCCATCTAATTATGTGTGGCACCATTTTGGAACTAAGGTTATAATGTGGTATTGTGAAGGAGAATTGCTGCACGCACACACGCATGCATATTAGCACTGGAATGCAGTGCAAGATAGATTCCAATGATGACAACCTAGAGAAGAATCTAGGACCCCTACTCTAGGCTGCCTATAGCAAATTGTTGCCGAGAATGGGCTGACTTATATTGATGCTTAATATGACTGGGAGATCGGGAGAACCATTAATCTGCTCTCCTGCCCTCTGCTCTGGTTCCCCTGCTTCTGTGTACTTACTATACGCAGGGCACAATGTGTGCTCTGCCTGCCATGCATGGTGCTTTGGTTGTCAGTTACCTGGAGGTGTGGGCTAGGCCACATTAAATGATAATAACCCCTTAACCGCAGGCTCCTACATGACTAAATAACATGTAGTCCTTGGGCACACTTTAGTGGATATGTTAGAGAGCCTAGCACAATGGCAGCACAGTGAAAGTGAAGAGCAGGAACAGGTGGTGGGCAGAACTGCAGGGACAGTGTTCATAAATCCAGGGGTGGCAAAAATTAGGGAAGGCTCATCTGCCCCCTATGCCCCACCCCACTTCTTATGCCCCTCTGCCTGCCTTGCCCCCAGCCTCTAGGGACAGGGCCTCCAACATCAAGTACCAGGGACCCCATACTCTAGGGCCCCCACAGCCTCAGACCCTCCCCCAGGGCCCCCGCCACCTTCCAGGGCCAGATCCCACACTACAGGGTCCCAGAGGAACAGACCTCCTATCAATGCACAGGGTTCCCTCTTTAGTGACATGCACCCACTCTACCCATCCAGCTTATTTAGTGCTAGTGCCAGCTCCTATTCATCTGCCCCCCCAGCTCACAAACACTAGCGCAGCTGTCCCATACCTTTGCCTACCTGCTGCCACTGCCTCCCTCACAGTAACAACTGCTAGAGTAGCCTAACTGTCACTGCTTTGCTAGCTTATTTAACAAACTGTGACTGGGAGCATGAGGCGCAAGCCAGGGCCCCTCCCTTGGGGCTCCCTTAAGTGCTGGACACTCAGTCTAGGTCCTAATGCCTGACAGCTCAGTCCACTCATGCACAGATTTTCCTGCTCTGTGATGCAGCAGCACACAGCTTTAGCTTGTAGCAGTTATGCTCCAGTCACTGTCTATATCCTCACCTGGAGCAGAATGGAAGCATTCCAGAAATGCAACATGTATAACCCTTTTGATGAATTTAAACACATATGGCCAGATTACGAGTTTTGCGTTATGAGCGGCTCGGTACTAATTTGCAAGTTATTTCCACCGCTCACCTCCCTATAGCACTGCTATAACAGGTTTGCAAAAACCCGGCGTTAGCGGGCAATATGGCAGCATTGAGCTCCATACCACACACAAATACCAGCGCTGCTTTGAGCTGGTTTTACGTGCTTGTGCACGATTTCCCCATAGATATCAATGGGGAGAGCCGGCTAAAAAAGTCTAACACCTGCAATAAAGGAGCGTAAAGCTCCGTAAAGCAGCCTCATTGATTCCTATGGGGAAAGAAAAGTTATGTTTACACTGAACACCCTAACATAAACCCCGAGTCTAAACACTCCTAATCTGCTGCCCCTGCCATCACTGACGCCTGTCTACAGTTATTAACCCCTAATCTGCTGCTCCCGACATCGCCGCCACCTACATTACTTATTACCCCCTAATCTACCGCCCCCAATGTCGCCGCCACCTACATTACACTTATTAACCCCTAATCTGCCATCCCCAATGTCGCCGCCACCTACCTACATGTATTAACCCCTAATATGCCGCCCCCACCTACCTACACTTATTAACCCCTAATCACTGCCCCAATGTCGTCGCTACCTACATTACATTTATTAACCCCTAATCTTCCGCCCCCAACATCACCGCCACTATACTAAAGTTATTAACCCATAAACCTAACCCTAAGTCTAACCCTAACATGACCCTAACCCTAACACCACTAACTTTAATATAATTAAAATAAATTTAAATAAAAATTACAATTAATACCTAAATTATTCATATTTAAAACTAAATACTTACCTATAAACTAAAACCTAACCTAGCTACAATATAACTAATAGTTACATTGTAGCTATCTTAGGTTTTATTTTTATTTCACAGCTAAGTTTGTATTTATTTTAACTAGGTAGACTAGTTAGTAAATAGTTATTATCTATTTACTAACTACCTAGTTAAAATAAATACAAATTTACCTGTAAAATAAAACCTAACCTGTCTTACACTAACACCTAACATTACACTACAATTAAATCAATTACATTAATTAAATACAATTAACTAAATTACACAAAATAAAAAAGAAATTATTAAATATTTAAACTAATTACACCTAATCTAATAACCCTATCAAAATAAAAAAGTCCCCCCCCCCAAATGCGGGACATTGCCCCAAAGAAATCAGCTTTTACCTGTAAAAATTTTTACAAACAACCCCCCAACAGTAAAACCCACCACCCAGACAACCAAATTCCCCAAATAAAATCCTATCTAAAAAAACCTAAGCTCCCCATTGCCCTGAAAAGGGTATTTGGATGGGCATTGCCCTTAAAAGGGCATTAAGCTCTTTTTCTTTGCCCAAACCCTAAGCTAAAAATAAAACCCACCCAATAAACCCTTAAAAAACCTAACACTAACCCCGAAGATCCACTTACAGTTTTTGAAGGTCCTCATCAAGTCGGGAGATGTCTCCATCCAAGCGGGCAGAAGTCCTCAACGAAGCTGGGAGAAGTCTTCATCCAAGCGGCAAGAAGTGGTCCTCCAGGTGGGCAGAAGTCTTCATCCAGACGGCATCTTCTATCTTCATCCTTCCGACGCAGAGCAGCTCCATCTTCAAGACATTTGGCGCGGAGCATCCTCTTCTGTTGATGGCTACTGAAGAATTAAGGTTTCTTTAAGGGACGTCATCCAAGATGGCGTCCCTTGAATTCCGATTGGCTGATAGAATTCTATCAGCCAATCGGAATTAAAGGTGAAACAATCCTATTGGCTGAAGCAATCAGCCAATAGGATTGAGCTCACATTCTATTGGCTGATTGGAACAGCCAATAGATTGCGAGCTCAATCCTATTGGCTGATAGTTATATTCTAGCTAGCTTAGGGTTTATTTTACAGGTATTTCGTTTTAAATAGGAATTTTTTAAATAATGCTAGTAATTTTTATTTAGATTTATTTTAATTATATTAAAGTTAGGGGTGTTAGGGTTAGACTTAGGGTTAGGTTTAGAGGTTAATAACTTTAGTATAGTAGCGGCGGTGACATTGGGGGCGGCAGATTAGGGGTTAATAATATTTAACTTGTGTTTGCAACGTGGGAGTGCGGCGGTTTAGGGGTTAATATGTTTATTATAGTGGTGGCGATGTCCAGAGTGGTAGATTAGGGGTTAAAATTTTTATTTTAGTGTTTGTGATGCAGGAGGGCCTCGGTTTAGGTGTTAATAGGTAGTTTATGGGTGTTAGTGTACTTTTTAACACTTTAGTTATGAGTTTTAAGCTACAGATTTGTAACGTAAAACCCATAACTACTGACTTTAGATGGTGGTACGAATCTTGACAGTATAGGCTGTACCGCTCATTTTTTGGCCTCACAGGCAAAACTCGTAATATCGGCGCTATGGAAGTTCCATTGAAAAATGACTTTTTGAAAGGTGTGGTAGTTACGTTGCGTTACGTCCAAAAAAGTTTGCAGTACAGCTATACCTGCAAGACTCGTAATAGTAGCGGTAGTGAAAAAGCAGCGTTATGAGGCTTTTTCACTCATAACGCAAAACTCGTAATCTAGCCAAATGTAAAATTGGTTTAAATATAAAATGCTGTAATGAGATAGACCATTAGATTTTTATATCAGGAAATCCCTCTGTGTATCTGTCAGTGGCGATTACTATTGCTGTGTCTTTTATGCTTGTAAACAAAATTTATAATTGTGCTACTGAATGACATTAATACAAATTCAAATATACAGTAAATACTTCAATTCAAAATCAATTTTCTCAGCAATAAAATACAGAATCTTACTTGAGTAATAACTTCAGTGATTCACTAATTTAGAATCTGGCCCCATGTCTTTGTTTTTACTTTTTAAAATTTATATTCTATCAGTAGACCTAATGGCTGGAAAGTATGTAAAAATCTACTGTCTAATTGATATTCCAGCTGTATTCATATTGTGTTTCATGTATTGATTTACCAATAGAGCTGAAACTAGCGTCTACTCATAAGAAAGCTCAACAGATTACCATCCCATGATCTTTTTCTTGTTTTTGTTGTATAGAGAATATAACTAAATAAAACAATCTAATCTTGATTTTTTTTTTTACTAAACTAAAAACAAGTGAAATGAACAACAGGATCAAAATGTAATTTACCAGGGAACTGAACCCTCTCACACAATATGAGAGGTTTATGCAATAGGATGCTATGGTGTGTCCATCACTCTTTTTTCAGTTTATTCTCATTTTGATTATGCTCCAAAATAGTTAATCTCAGACAGAGAATTTGTCTATTTGGGGTGTCACAGTTGCAAGGGGATGATGTTACAAAGAATCATGGCATATTAGCTTTAAGGGAATACAGTAGTTAATATTACATTTGGACATAAACATGTTTCATGCATAGAGATTACATTTTCAATTAGTGTAACCTTATTTAGGTAGGCCACAATTAAATATAGGCCAGGAAAATTTCAGGATGCTTAGCTCAGATTTGGAATATGTGTCTTGCACAAGATCAACTACAGTTTGACCGAAGAGAAGTACCCATCAGCACAGTCACACACTGATGCTGTGCTAGGTATGCCTGATGTCCAAGGAGCGCTACGTTGCATGGCATTCTCTCCACAATCAATTAACCTCAACTACAATGAATGGCAACATTTGAGAAGGCAAATGCCAAAGAATGCTGTAACATCTCTGAACACTGTATGGGATGCTCTAAAGAAGTGTTGGAATATTGTGGATTGTAAAATTCCACACAAAGTTGGGATATCAATGCCAGAGTTAACAGTCATTAAATGGACATAAAACCCACTTTTTTTTTTCTCCATGATTCAGAAACAGTGTTTCCCAACCTTTTGTTAGCAAGTACCCATGTAGGCATACATTTATTTTCTATGTACCCCAACTGTAGCTCAAATATTGATCTTTTAAATAGACAAACATGGAAATCATGTGTGTCAATTGATTTCACAAGCTTGTATCAGATATGTTAATGAAGTAAATATATAGGAATCAGATATTGGTTTTATGTTTTCCGGAATTTAATATTTGGCAATATTACAACAGAGAATAATAAACACACAAAACACAGATATATAGTCCATTTATATTAATTATATGCAATTAATGTGCTTCTTACATTAATAAAGAGGAAAAAGAAACACCTTTCTGCATGATGAGGAAAGTTTTATATTTATGGTACCATCTTTCTATTTTTAACAACCATTTCATACACAGTTATCCGTCTCATTTTACTGTGGTACACTACAGTATGATCCACGTTATCCTATTTTAAAGTGACACTTGGTCACAGTAATACACTTTCTCTGTTCATATTAGTAAAGCTCAACACCAGTCCTCATGTGCCAGAATCTAAGGTTTTAGACATTTGAGGTGAATCAATGTTTGAGCAGTGGTCCAAACAAGGCAGGGAAATATTCACACTCTGCCATGTTAGGAGGGCTCGAGGGTAGAAATGAGAAACCAGCTTTCTTTGAAATGTCATGTTTACAATAGTTACATTGGGGAAAAAATAATGAAGGTCAATCCCTGGAGTTCCTCTTGCCAATGCCCCAAGTACCCCCAGGGCTACACGTACCACAGGTTAAGAAACTAGGAGATAGAGCATTTAATTAACAACTTTCCAATTTACGTATTATCAGATTTGCATCATATCCTTTGTTGAAGGAGCTGGGAGCTCAACACATCGGATGAGCCAATAACAAAATGCATATATGTGCAGCCACCAATCAGTAGCTAACTAGTGCATTGCTGCTTCTGAAGCTACCTAGGTTTAATATTCAGCAAATAATACCAAGAGAAGAAAACACACTAGATAATAGAAGTAAACTGGAAGGCTGTTTAAAATTGCATTCTCTATCTGAATTGTGAAACTTTAATGTTGACTTCACTGTCATTTTAAGGCAAATAGTGGCCATACAAAATATTAGGAAATTTTGATTATCAATATGTTCTAATAAACATATTTGTACGTTTATTGATGTAAGTTATATATTTTTGTTTGAGAAATACTGCAAATTGTCTCCAACAAATGGTATTGGACACTACTGTATTTTTTATTTTACTAGGCAGTCAGTTGAAATAATAAAGGGGCATGAAACACACTTTTTTTTTCTTTTTTTCATTATTCAGACAGAGCATACAATTTTAAACAACTTTACATTTTTAAAACAGAAAACAATGGCACCACTTGGTGTGTATATATAGTAAACATATTTATCCTTAAAACACAAATTCAATACATTTTGTTATAATAAATAGTCTATGGCTAGGGGTGATCTGTGCCATGTGTCTGTCTTTTCTGAATAACCAGTATACAAACTGTATAAAGGATACAACTAAAGGGACACTAAATACATTTTATGCACCTCCCTCTAATCATGGGTGCTGCCATTATGGAACCAAGATTACACTGCATGCATCTTAAGAGAGTTACTGCACATGTGCAAACACATAAACACTCAAATGTTCTGAAAGATACATTGCTACATGGCGGCACCTATAACTAGAGGGAGGCAGGGAATAACCTCAATACTATGCTTATAAAATGCATTGAGAGCCAGATAACAAGTGGAGCGCTAAATATCTCTTTCAAGAAAGCGATATTATAGCACTCCACTTTGTAATACCAGCCCATGCTAATGTGCGCTGTTATTACAAGTTAACAGCAATGCGAGCTAGCGTTAGCATTGCTGGGAAGCATTGCGCTAACAAGAGCGCGTTTCCATAGACTCCAATGGGAACCTCGCGCAGGGAAGGGCAGCAAATATAAATATATATGTATATACTTATATATTTATGTGTCAATATGTGTATATATATATATATATATATATATATATATATATACACATTAATACATAAATATACAAGTATGTAAGCATACACAGTTCCCATAGACCACAATGTAAAGGGACGTTTCAGTGCTGGGTTGTTTTTTTTCTAACACCCCACAACCACCAACGTTAGACCACAAAAACTGTCTAGTGCATTTGTTTTTTAACAAAAAAAAAAAAAAGCTACTGCAAATAGCAAATAATTTAGCAGTCCACTTGTTATCTAGCCCTTAGTGTTTACTATCCCTTTAAAAAGCACTCACAATCTTTATATCAGATGACAATATAATGTGGCATGTTTGTTACATAACTATTAAAATGTAACTTGCATTAAGAACGTGTATTAACATGATATTATAAACAAATGGGTTACTTAAAATCTTCCACTGCTGCATCTCTTGAAAAAATCATGGGAGTATGCTTTGTTGATGGCATTACAGTATTATGTTTTATATGATACAATTATTCTAATGAATATTATTTTATATAGATTCAATATAATTTTAAATTAATGTCTGAATTGGTCCCTCAATCCTTAGTTATCTGCATACTATTTACATGGGTAATTGATCTTGGGGAAAGTTTACCCTCACTTTAAAAGGACATGACACCCAAAAATGTTTTTTCATGATTCAGACAGAGCACACAATTTTAAACAACTTTCCAAGTTACTTCTATTATTCTATTATTTAATTTGCTTTCTTCTCTTGTTATCCTTAGCTGAAAGGTTTATCTAGGAAAGCTCAAGAGCAGCAAAGAACCTAGGTTCTAGCTGCTGATTGATGGCTATATATATATATATATATGCATATATATATATATATATATATATATATATATATATATATACTGATTGTCATTGGCTCACCAATGTGTTCAGTCAGCAACCGGCATTGCTGCTCATTCAACAATTGATATCAAGAGAACAAGGAAAATTTTGTAATAGAAGTATATTAGAAAGTTGCTTAAAAAGTCATACTCTATCTGAATCATGAAATAAATAATTTGGGTTTCATATCCCTTTAAGTTAAAAACTGTGCAGGAGTCCTATTAATTCTCCCAACCTTTCCAATTTACTCCTAATATCAAATTTGCTTCATTCGCTTGTTATCCTTTGTTAATGCACTTCTGGGAGCTGGTTAAACTCATTGGTTAGCCAATAACAAGATGTATACCAATCACCAGTTAGATCTCAGTAGTGCATTAATACTACAAAGTTGTGCGACTGCCACTGCTGTTTGGTTTACTGGCAGGTTCTGCTTGGGACTAGCAGTTCTCTGCAGCTTCCAAGCAGTACATTTATGATTGTTAAAATGACATGCACTAATGAATTGGAGCATTTACATTTTTTCACTAGAATGGCCCTTTAAGTGTAGAAGTTTTTCAGCTGATTGAGACATGTATAGTTCTAGTCTCCACTCTCATTCAAATAAAATAGTTTCATTTTGTCCAGTCATTCAGGAAACTAGACAGATGTTCACTCGCCTCCTCCAGTCCTTTTAAAAAAATGCATAACGTACAGCTGTTCCCATTCCCGATGATCTGCACAAAATGAGACTATTTTACTTAGCTGTGAAAGGGTGGAGGCACCTTGGATATCTCGGAGAGAGTAGAGAAATGATTACAAGGATATTCTTGTACTGGTGTTCAATTCTGAGACAAGAAATTGTCATATATAAAAAAAAAATCTTTTAAAAGTGACATTAACATCAAAATTAAACTTTTATGGTTCAGTTGCATGCAATGTTAAGAGACTTTTCAGTTTCTTCTATTATCAATTTGTTCACATTATTAAACTTAAAGAGATATGAGACTTAAAAGGAAACTTTCATCGCATGTACTTTTAAGAGACTTTTCAGTTTATGTCTAATTGCTGAAAAGAATACCTAGATTGGCTTAGGGGCTTCAATGCACTACTGGGAGCCAGATGGCCATTGGTGGATACACATATATGCCTCTTGTCATTGGCTCACCAGATGTGTTAGCAAGGTCCCACTAGGGCAGTGTTTGCTTACCTTGGCAATCTAGATGTTTTGAAACTATGTTTCCCATGATGCTTAGGCACTCTGCAGTCTAGTTGAGCATCATTGGAAATGTAGTTCCGAAACACCAGGGGTGCCAAGGTTAACCATCACTGCACTAATGCATTGCTGATTATGAAATGACATTAAGGGGTTAATACATATATATAGAGCATATATAATAATATGTTGTAGGACATTAGAGTATTTTCATTGTACTTTTTTTATATCCCCTCTAATATAAAATGTTCAAGACGTGACAAGTAAATTTATTTACTTTTATTCTAATTCAGTTTGGTTTTTATCTCTGTGTGTGTGACAGGGAATTCCAGCGATTCTGATGAAGACAAGGCTCCTAGCAGCAACGAGAACCTGGCGCTATCGAATACCCAAAGAGTATCCTATCATAATCCACACACCAAAATAGAAATTATAGAGAAGGAAAAATCCAAAAACAGTCAGCGCTATAAAATAGACTATGATCCGCAAAGCATGGATACTTTAAATTTTTCTTCGGAATACAAACAGGAGACAGAGTATGTAAGTATGAGGATGTGATTTCAGTACTGTTATTTGACATTGAGACAGAGTCTTGTAACCTAAATCAATAAAGCACTGCATTACAGCATCCTGCTCTTTGGCTCAGGGAAGGGATGATGTGATAGTAATGCAGCTCCCGGAGAGTCTTTTTGTCACAATGTGACATCTAACGGTGTATTAAACTTACTGTGATCTTAAATCATGAGCTCACTTTTCCACATACAGTGAAGCTCTTTGATGCGTTGCTTGTTTGTGCTTAAAAGCATTTAAGGCAGTATTTTTGGATCAGTGTGAAGTCTTCAAAGATGCTGTTCATTTGCATGGACGACACATACCTAATGTCTTACTTTAGTGTACATAGTTTAACTTGGTCCAATTTAGTCTTCTACATTGCTAGCAGACTGAGAGATTTATTGATCCCTGTGAACGTGTTTTTTAAGCTGCAGTGCTGTAAAAAAATAAATACTATATATCTAAAATCAAATTTGCCTACCTGTTCTTATATAAACTTGTAGATAATATTGTTCTTAAACTGGAGCTTGTTCAGATATTTATGTTTTGCCTTTTTTGTTTAACAATGTTGTAGAAATGTACCTGTAATACAAATTTAAATAATTGGCTTAGATTAAGTTGAGCACACAAATATTAGCATTAACAAAATTAGTGTTAACATCGATTGAGCGTAATTAATAGCGCTTCTGTTTTTGAGTTCATATTAATATCATAATTTCAAAGATATATTTCTAGCACTCAAGCAATAGTCTAGGCCAGTGATGGAGAACGTTGGCACTCCAGATGTTTCAGAACTACATTTCCCCTGAGGCTTAAGCTGTCTGAAGTCCAGTTGAGCATCATAGGAAATGTAGTTCTGAAACATCTGGAGTGCCAACGTTCTCCATCACTGGTCTAGGCTAATGGCGTGATGATCAAAACCTCGCCAGCATGGAGAGAAAACTCACAAAATTTGGGGGTCTTTTTTTTAAGCATGATATTATGTAGGTGTCTCTCCTAAACAGCTGTTTAGCAATAACTCACAGTACTGATGAGACTTCATCAATAATTTTACATCACATAATTTCTTACTGAGGACCTGATATTCAAAAGCTCTCTGGCATGGAGAGAAGTTATGCAAAATCTTTGCAATTTTTAAGACCTTATATTGTAATGTAGGTGTCTCTCCTTCACATACAAATCTTGCATAGTGAGATGAACATATTTCAAATAAAAAATTGTGTTTCTAACATTTTTTTAGGGACTTCTCCATACTAACGAGATGTCTTAGATCAGGGGTCGACAAATCTGTTTAAAATGTACGAGCCAGTAAGAATATTTAGGAGCCAGGCACATTTTTAGGAACCAGACAGTGGTATTTGTATATAGATATATACAGAATAACCTAAAGTTAGGCGCCAGGGTTAAAATTCTAGTAGCCAGTGGCTCCCAGGCTCCTGGGTTTGTCGAGTCCTGTCTTAGATCATCTCACCTGTGGGTGAGCTTTTGAATATCAGGCTCTCATTGAGAGCCACTATTCCTTGGACATTTAGGGCTCGATTTATCAAAGCTGAGGCGGACAGGAGCGCATATACGCTCCCCTGTCTGCCTCAGCTCACCACTGACGGTGCAAATTTCCCCGGAGGAAATTATCATTGCACACTAGCGCTATTTTGTGCTTGCGTGCAATCCCGTCCCCTGCCCGCGAACAGCCAATCGCGCGTGGGCAGGAGCTGTCAATCTCCTCAGTCGGACTAGACCGCGGAGATTGAATTTCGCCACCTTAGAGGTGGCAAAGAGGTTAGGAAAGCAGTGGTCTGATGACCGCTGCTTGTTAAATACGGCAAGCAGGTTCTTGTGAGAACTTGCAGCCATAGGGGCTTTGATAAATCGAGCCCTTAGTCCTGTGTAGAGTTCAATCACAGGGCAGCTACAATCCAGGGGGAGTAAAATTATTTCCATATATTTGTTTTCTTAGGTAATACAATTAGGGATTCCAAAGCTTTAACAAAATCAAATTAAACAATGACAATGTTCTAACTTAATTGAAATATTCTGTATCCTTTTATGCTTTTTAGCTATGCTCTGTACATTTTCTACTACAAGCTTCAGTAATTCTGTAGGGATCTTGATTACATTTCTTCTTTTATGTTCTTATAATTAAGTTGTGAAAAACTAAATGGGGCTTTTCTTTTCTTTTATTGTATTTTGTTTTTTTAGATTATTTTTTTTTATTAGTTTGTAATATTAAACTCAAGGGGGAAAACTCAAAATTAAACTTTCATGGTTCAGAGAGATCATACAATTTTAAGAGATTTTTCAGTTTTCTTCTATTATATCCTTTGCTGAAAAGCATACCTAGATCGGTTCAAGAGCATTTATGCATTACTGAGAGCCAGCTGGCTCTTGTCATTGGTATAGGAGATGTTTTCAGCTAGGTTCCAGGAGTGCATTGCTTCTCTAGTGCTGACTTTAACTATGTATTTAATACCTTTGTTATGGAAAAAAAATCTATTGTTATCTGCAACAATAACATGATCTAACTTATTAGAGCATTGTGTTTTATGTCCATTTAATCAAATATATTAAGCAGTTGTTTTAAAATAATTAAAAGTAGTAGCAACATGCATTGTCCAGAGCTCTGTTGCGTATGTTTGTTTTTGATAAAATAAAATCAAGCCATTAGAAAGTGTAAGTGAAATAACAAATGTGATCAGCATTCTGATTCTGTCATTTGTTCAACTTCTGTTTGTTTTTGTAGTTTTTTTGTTGTTGCAAACTAATATTAACTTTTCCCTATGTCAAATGGAAGACTTGAATTTACATTTTACTGTTGTTCAATGTAAGTTTCTGGGAAATCAGCAGCTGAATAATTGAATGTTACATGTGATATTCCAGCAATAACATCTAGAATGGACATTAGAATGGTTTGTGAGAGCATATTTTCTACCATTCAAATGTCAGAAAATAGACATTTGTATACCCCTAACCATAAAGGGACACTGAACCCAAAATTTTTCTTTCGTGATTCAGATAGAGCATGCAATTTTAAGCAACTTTCTAATTTACTCCTATTATCAATTTTTCTTCGTTCTCCTGTTATCTTTATATGAAAAAGGCATCTAAGCTTTTTTTCTTGGTTCAGAACTCTGGACAGCAGTTTTTTATTGGTGGATGAATTTATCCACCAATCAACAAGGACAACCTAGGTTATTCCCCAAAAATGGGCCGGCATCTAAACTTACATTCTTGCATTTCAAATAAAGATACCAAGAGAATAAAGAAAATTTGATAATAGGAGTAAATTAGAAAGTTGCTTAAAATTTCATGCTCTATCTGAATCACAAAATAAAAAATTTGGGTTCAGTGTCCCTATAAGTAATTGAGTAATATTCAGTAAGGTTTTGAACCCTTTAAAAAAACAAAAACCATGATGCAATATTATACTTTCAAGATTAAGATCATTTGCATTTATAGCAAACCTCATACGTACTATTCTGCTGTACATAGTAACTTTTTAGAATATGCTAAACAATATAGAATAGCTAGTGAAGTTTGTTTATTTTTTGCATTGTATATGGTGAGTTTGAACGTAATCACCCCTTAAATGGACAGTTTAGACCCAATACATAATTTTGATTACTTATTCTTGCATACCAGAGAAGCATCTTGTAACTGGACCCACATCTATAAGCGTGTAAGAAGTAGATAAAACATTTAAATATTAATCGTTTGTTAGGAGCTGAAAATGGCAGCCAAGCTCCGCCCATCTATAGCGTGTATATTTTGGTATACGTTTCTCCAATCACGATCAACTCTTAAATAACTTTTCTTACTCGCACATGCTGATTTGTGTATGTACAATTGGCAATAGCTAACTAAAAAATATTAAACGTGCACTGCTAAACTGTTATACAAGAAAACAGCTAACTGGACAAGAAGAAATATGTGGGCAGAGCTTGGGGGCCACTTTCAGCTGCTAACAAACAATGGTTATTTAAAAGTTTCATGTACTTCCTACAAGCTTATAGATGTGGAAACCATTGCAAGATGCTTCTCTGGTATGTAACTCTATGTAATAAAGAAAAACATTATTGTGTCTAGACTGTCCCTTTAAAACAAGGTAAAGCTAAATATGACAAATGCATGGAGATTGTGGCATACTTACTGATAGTAAATGTAAATTTATTACAGCACTAAATATAATATAATCCAGAGAGGTAACTAAAACTAACTGGGCCCCAGGGCCCCTTCATTTGAACAGCACACCTTCCAAGTCATAGTGTGTGTATGTATGTATGTATGTATGTATGTGTATATATATATATATATATATATATATATATATATATATATATATATATATATATATGTGTGTGTGTGTATGTGTATATATGTTTAAATCACTCCAAGAGTTTTTTTCAGTGACATTTTTTGGGTAGTGCATACATACACTAACACATACATAGACATACACACATTTATACATTGCACACATACATGCACCTACACACAAACAGATGAACATACACATACACATGCATAAAAACATGCACACACACACAAACACATTCACACACAAACACAGGGACATGCGCACGCACAAACACATACACGAGGAAGTTGATGAACAGCCTATCAAACACCCCTAACATACACTAGCAAACTGCTTGCTTTCTGTTCTAAGCTTTCTTTATCCCGGTTGTTTTTCAGTAAACACAAATTTAACCATCTCTAGTGGTTATGAGAAAAACTGCAGCCTGTAAGAAAGCTCTTCTGAAATATAATTCCACTTGAGCAGCACTTGCCGGGCGCCCTAAAAAGACATGCTCGGTAGCAGTGGAGACCCCTGTAGTTATGCCTCTGTATAAATCTATGCAGTGTGCAGACATTACATATTACAACTGGTTTAAATAAATAAATCTAAAATTGTTTTATTGTTCCAGTCATGTTGAGTGAACTTGAGTTGGAGAACATTCTAACTTGGGATTCTGGAACTTGTAGTTTTGTGGGTTGTAAATGTTTTTATGACTGTGGATCTTCAGTACAAATACATTTTTATCATTCTCTTCTGCTCTTTCTTAGAGAGGCACTCAGATTATCTGACAATTGCTGTCTTTAATATGCCAAGATTTAGCTATCAGCTGTGAAAAACCTGAGTTGAATGTTAGGCTTTATCAAGTCTGAAAATAAACCCTGCACCAGCCTATGTAAGACACCATATCTGGAAAATAAATTGATAAAATAATGCTACGCTTAAAGTGAATAATACTGCTAAATATATATTATTACCATAATTACCCCCCTTTACCCCTCCCCCTGTGTCCTCTCTGTGATGTTTTTATCCCTTATCCAGTCTCCTGTGTTGTCATATGGCTCTACACAGAGACTGAGTGGCACTCTACGTCACTACACTATAGAAAGATAGAGCATGCAATTTTAAGCAACTTTCTAATTTACTCCTCATCAAATTTTCTTCGTTCTCTTGGTATTTTTATTTGAAATAGCAGGAACATAAGCTTAGGAGCTGGCCCATTTTTTTGTTCAGCTGATTGGTGGCTTACATTCCTGATTTTCAAAGTTTCTTAAAATTGCATGCTCTATCTGAATCATGAAAGAAAAAAATTGGGTTTTATATCCCTTTAACAGGTAATGTAGATGTAAATAATATACTTTAAATAATTTTAATTTATCATCACTTTAAACACTTCTATTATATTTAGGATTTGTTCCTAGAGGCAATAAGCTTTAGATTGAAATACTGTGTATTTATATATGTATGTGTTTGTGTGGGTATACATACAGGGAGTGCAGAATTATTAGGCAAGTTGTATTTTTTAGGATTAATTTTATTATTGAACAACAACCATGTTCTCAATGAACCCAAAAAACTCATTAATATCAAAGCTGAATATTTTTGGAAGTAGTTTTTAGTTTGTTTTTAGTTTTAGCTATTTTAGGGGGATATCTGTGTGTGCAGGTGACTATTACTGTGCATAATTATTAGGCAACTTAACAAAAAACAAATATATACCCATTTCAATTATTTATTTTTACCAGTGAAACCAATATAACATCTCAACATTCACAAATATACATTTCTGACATTCAAAAACAAAACAAAAACAAATCAGTGACCAATATAGCCACCTTTCTTTGCAAGGACACTCAAAAGCCTGCCATCCATGGATTCTGTCAGTGTTTTGATCTGTTCACCATCAACGTTGCGTGCAGCAGCAACCACAGCCTCCCATACACTGTTCAGAGAGGTGTACTGTTTTCCCTCCTTGTAAATCTCACATTTGATGATGGACCACAGGTTCTCAATGGGGTTCAGATCAGGTGAACAAGGAGACCATGTCATTAGATTTTCTTCTTTTATACCCTTTCTTGCCAGCCACGCTGTGGAGTACTTGGACGCGTGTGATGGAGCATTGTCCTGCATGAAAATCATGTTTTTCTTGAAGTATGCAGACTTCTTCCTGTACCACTGCTTGAAGAAGGTGTCTTCCAGAAACTGGCAGTAGGACTGGGAGTTGAGCTTGACTCCATCCTCAACCCGAAAAGGCCCCACAAGCTCATCTTTGATGATACCAGCCCAAACCAGTACTCCACCTTGCTGGCGTCTGAGTCGGACTGGAGCTCTCTGCCCTTTACCAATCCAGCCACGGGCCCATCCATCTGGCCCATCAAGACTCACTCTCATTTCATCAGTCCATAAAACCTTAGAAAAATCAGTCATGAGATATTTCTTGGCCCAGTCTTGACGTTTCAGCTTGTGTGTCTTGTTCAGTGGTGGTCGTCTTTCAGCCTTTCTTACCTTGGCCATGTCTCTGAGTATTGCACACCTTGTGCTTTTGGGCACTCCAGTGATGTTGCAGCTCTGAAATATGGCCAAACTGGTGGCAAGTGGCATCTTGGCAGCTGCACGCTTGACTTTTCTCAGTTCATGGGCAGTTATTTTGTGCCTTGGTTTTTCCACACGCTTCTTGCGACCCTGTTGACTATTTTGAATGAAACGCTTGATTGTTCGATGATCACGCTTCAGAAGCTTTGCATCCCCCTGCAAGATATCTCACTATTTTTGACTTTTCTGAGCCTGTCAAGTCCTTCTTTTGACCCATTTTGCCAAAGGAAAGGAAGTTGTCTAATAATTATGCACACCTGATATAGGGTGTTGATGTCATTAGACCACACCCCTTCTCATTACAGAGATGCACATCACCTAATATGCTTAATTGGTAGTAGGCTTTCGAGCCTATACAGCTTGGAGTAAGACAACATGCATAAAGAGGATGATGTGGTCAAAATACTCATTTGCCTAATAATTCTGCACTCCCTGTGTGTGTATATATATATATATATATATATATACGCACACACACACACACACACACACACACAGTAAAAATGTCCTGCTTAGACAGTAGAAGGAACAAAATTCACTACATTATAATTAGCAACTTTTTAATTTCCATCTAAAAAGTATTTGCTTTTTTGCAAGACCTCTTTATTATTCCTTAGTGATATAAAAGTATTTTATTTTCTACCATTAACATTTGCATATAGCTTTTCTCATGACCTATAATATTTTGGTTAAGTGGTTAGGTGAGTTAATTGAAAAAACGCATTTTATATGAAACAATTTGTTGTAGTTTTAATAATAAATGGTATAGATGCACAGAACAATCCTACAACACCAGCATCGCACAGCACTGAATAAACAAAATAATAGACATAACTAAAAAGTCTGGAGTCACACATCCTCAACATGTGGAGTGGATATTCCGCTATGGGTGGTCTACCACAAACAATTTATTTGAAAGCATGTCAGTCCAAAGCATTTCAATCCAAAAAAAGATGCAGCTAAATATAGAAGAAATTCGTTTTTTTAGGAAATAAAAATATACATTTTCAGGTTTGTTAAATCTCCCTAGCAGTTTCTTGAGCTAGTGACTTTAAACATATTTACACTACATTTGTTGTCCATTATTCAGATACTCTTCATTTTATGTTTAATAAAAGGCACTGAGTTATTGTGATTGTTTTTAGTACTAGATGCTATTATTTTATTTATTTTTTTTACAGTGGAAAAAGTGAGATTTTAAGATTTATTGTTAAAGGGACATGAAACCCATTTTCTTTTTCTTTCCTGATCCAGATGACTATTTAAAAAAAAAGTTTCTAATATACTTCTTTTATCAATTTTGCTATGTTTTAAAGGTATTCTTTGTTGAAGGGCACGTGTCTGGAGCACAACATGGCTCAACAAACATGCTGCCATCTAGTGTTCTTGCAAATTAGTAACTTTGTTTAAAGTATTCTTGCAAAAACTGCTGCTATATAACGCACCAGACAGGTGCACTCTCCTGAGCCTACCTGATTTTCAACAAAGGAAACCAAAAGAACAAAGTAATTTTGATAATTGAAGTATATTTTTTTATTTGTATGCTCTTTCTGAATCATGATAAACAAATGTGAGTTTCCATGTCCCTTTAATGCATCCTTGATTGAAATGACAAATTGCTTTACACAAAATGATCATGACAGGATACAAAGCATGTGAAAGACTTCATATTGAATATATTTCTTAATAAGATTTAACGGCAAATTAAAGTAAACATGTTAAACAAAATCAATTTAATTACTGCACTCCTCCTTGTTAATACACAGGTAGTGTAACAAACAGCAAACCGCTTTCCTGTCCGACCACGGATCTTCTCAGTGTCAGGTGGATTATTATTATCAGGTATTTGTAGAGCGCCAACAGATTCCGCAGCGCTGGAATTGCTGTTTCAAATGTAACAAGCTGGAATCAATGGCTGAGTGGCTCGGCTCACCACAACCCCTTACTGGTGCACTGAACGTTAACACAGTGTTTCAACAGAGACCAGGGGTAAGAAAGCAATGAGACTAAACTTAGTAGCTGAACTCTCTCTAGTATTTTAATCAGCTCCTACAAAACGAACAACAATTTAGGACTAGAAAGTAACTATAAGTTGATAAATTTAAATATTAAAGAGAGACATACCTTTTGTATAAGTTTTGTCTTGCTATCTAGACGAATATAAACTTGAGTAAGTTATTTAATGCAGGTTTTCTGATAGCAAAGGTATCCAGGGTAAAGGTAATCTAAGTCAGACAGTCCGAGTCAAGGCCTCACAGGGAACAGTAAAAATCGTTAAATGCAGAGTCCACAAACAAGCTAAAGTCATATAGCAAGTCAGTCCAAACAAAGGGTAGTGAGGGAAAGCAGTAATCAAGTCAGAGTACCCAAGTAGTAATTGCCAGAACAGAGGTCAACTCAATACAGAAGCAACCATTGTAGAGCGCCAACAGGTTCCACAGCGCTATGTACATAGGTGGTATATAAAAACGATTACAGGTATCAAATGGGGAGAGAGGGTCCTGCCGAGAGTTGCACTGTTGTAGTCGGCTCTAAGATGAACTACAAACAGCTGGGCTCATAGGCTTGCATGCTATGGGGTTTTAGGGGATAGCAGTGGAGATAGAAAGGTTAGTGTAGGTTGTAAGCATCCCTGAATAGTAGAGTCTTCAGGGAGCTACTGCAATTACGGCTTAATTTATCTTCTAGGCTTCCTTAAAGGTAAAGTACACCTGACAGCAGCAGGAACAGAAATCTTTTAGAAACACACTTATTATGACAGGTAGACCAGATGTGTTCAGCTTTTGAGTGGCTGTAACCCCCAAGGCTGAACATGTTGTGATCTGAGATGTCATTGCAGAAAATGCAGCATATCTGCAGATAGTGATTTTGCTTGCACACTGCTCCACATCAGGCTGTTCTCTTCTAACAGTGTTGTGCTCTGGCTGCACTGTGTAAGTTTTCCTTACACAGTGAAGAGAACAGTCAAATACAGAGAAGTGGTGCAAAGCAACAGCACATTTTTTGATAGTGGTCTCTCAGGATTTTTTTGAACCCCGCCTCTTAGCCTTTCCCGATCTGCAAAGCTTTGACTTCAGAATGTAAGATGTTCTTGCAAGCAATGCACCTTTTTTAATTACTTCATTTTTAGCTTATAATTATGTGACGTTAGATCAAGCACAAAGGAAACAAATTTATACAAGAAATTTTAAAAGCTAAATAAAATCTGTTTTTTCTCCGCTACTAATTTGCATTGCAATTTTCAACTACTGCAATATATTATACATTTTTAAACTTAGCTTTATTCTCCAGTGAATCAACACACTGCAATTGAGCTAATTTAAAATGAATTTTACAATAAAGAAAACAGCGTACTTTTAGTTTCATTACAATGTTTATTGCAGTTTAGCAATTGAATTGCATTGAATCGTTACTATGTGTTATTATTTCATTAAAGGGATAATAAACACCAAAAATGATATTGTTTAAAAAGATTAATAATCCCTTTATTTACCATTCCCTAGTTTTGCATAAGCAACCCTGTTATAGAAATATTATTTTACCTCTGTAATTACCTTGTATCTAAGCTTCTGCAGACTACCTCCTGATCTCAAATCTTTTTTTAGACTTGCATTTCAGGCAATTAGTGCTGACTACTAAATAACTCCACATGCTTGAGCACAATGTTATTTATATGAAACACATGAACTTACGCACTCTATCTGTGAAAAAATGCCAAATGCATTCAGATAAGAGGCTGCCTTTAAGGGCTTAGAAATTGGCATATATGCCTACCTAGATTTAGCTTTCAACTAAGAATACCAAGAGAACAAAGCAAATATGATGATAAAAGTAAATTAGAAAAAATGACATGCCCTATCTCAATCATGCAAGTTTAATTTGGACTTTACTATCCCTTCAATTAGTTTCATATGATGTTTAACTCAAATTGAAATGAGCCCTATTGTAACCTTCCAGTCAATTTGATTAAAGAGAGGGGCTGACATATAAAAAGCTTTAACAGACTTTAATAAACCTGTCAGCAGCTTTGCTTTAACTTTATTCTGATTGGCTGTGCAGCATTTGATTGGTTTCAAATAACTTACAATCAACTTTCAACTTTGCAACATTGTTTTAACCCAATTTAGCAGCAAGCATACAGCTGATATGCATAATATAAATATATTTAACAGCTCACAATGTTTATTTTAATATTATGGTTTCATTAAATATGACATTTTAAATGTAATATAATTGTTTTTAATTTAATATAATGAAATCATCATAATTTATTTACAAATTAAATGTATTCAATTGGCTCTATATCATCAAATTTACCTGATAGCAGTTGACACCTATATTTGTTAAATATCATCATACACACACTAAAAACAGTATGTCAATAGATTAAAGGTATATGGAAGTCAAAATGTGCTTTGTTCTAGTGGTATGTTGTTGAAAAAGAATATGCAAATTTCCTATACTAGTGGGGAACTAGTTTTTCACCTGACTTTAGAAAAGTCAGTTCCAATTATGTGCAATATTTGTGGATATACCCTATTGTTTATCAAAAACCTAAACAGTTTAAACATGAGTTTTTGCACTGTTTTTAGTTCATTTTGGAAAACTTTATTTCACTATTCAAAATTTTTTACTGATCTAATTGTAGATTTCTTTCTAAATTCATCTTGTTGCATTTTTTTTTGTGTGTGATTGGGAGACATTAAAGGTTAGGGTGCTAGAGTCAACAGATTTTTTTAATATTTATTTTGTAGTTGTGGAACAGCAGATGATTCAGGACATGAAAGTACTAAGAGGGAAATGTTTGTGAGGTTATTACAAAATATTTAATATACAGCAGGATACATTTAAGATGTTTGGATGCAAATGGTGTGAGAGAGACTATTAGATAAGGGAATTTATATTGGATGTTTGAAACCTCAAGAAAGGTGTCAAAATAGATCAAGGGGATGTAAATGTTAATAAGGATATTGAGCCGTGTTGGGGGGTAAGAGGTCACTTGAGGTAAGAGGGAATGAGTTCAAGAATGTCATTAGTGAAAGGAGAAGTAGCTAGTATCTGAGATCATTCTAATTTTGCATTTAGGAAGTTATACAAGTAAGAGGCGTATTCTATGTGAGTATTATGTCTCTAATTAAGAAATTAATAAGAAGTAAATAACTAAAAGTATGAGCATTAAGATAAATCGGAAAACTGTCTAAGGTATTTTCTTTTTTCTTTTTTTTTAAATCCAATAAAGAATTAAGAGCATGAGAGATTAGTCAGAGGGAAGAGTTTACTAGTCCTCTCATTGTTAAAGATAGTAAAAAGTCATTTTTTTACTTGTCCACTGCAATTGCTGACTTGTCAGAGACTAGAGAATTTTATATATACAGTATATATATATATATTACACACAATCGATGCAGTAGAATTGCATACTTAATAGGATACGAAACCCATCATTTTCCTTTATGATTCAGATAGAGCAATTTTAAACACGTTATACTGCACATTAACAAGAGCACTAGAGGGCAGCACTATTTCCTGCTATGTAGTGCTCAAGATGCCTACCTAGGTATCTCTGGAACACAGAATATCATGGGAACGAAGCAAATTTGATCATAGAAGTAAATTGGAAACCATTTTTAAAATGGTTTGTTCTGTCTGAATCACAAAATATTTTTAGGGGGGGGGTTCGTATCCATTTAACAAGTGCATAATACAAAGAGAATGATTTAACACATACTCTGAATTTCAAATAAGCAGTATTTCTGACAAATGTATTTTTTCGCCCATTTTCCGGCCCCCTATATCTTGTGACACACACATCAGCCAATCACAGACTAGTATATGTATACCCTGTGAGCTTGTACACATGCTCAGAAGGATATTATTCCCTTAGAAAATATCAATATAAAAAGACTGTGCAATATTATATAATGGAAGTAGATTGGGAAAGTGTCTTAAAACTGCATGCTCTATTTTGACTTGACTGTCTCATTAATGGTTTAGGATATTTTTCTGTAAGCCTCTAACAAATCAACACCAATATATTGTTGTGAAGTAAACAATGTCAGTCAGTTACCTCAATCCCTGCCATACATTTTAAAATTCATAGTTAAAATTCCACATAGAATAAAATAATTATAATATCCCTTTACACATTGGGTTCAGAACACTGTAGGTAGCACTAGTAAATAAAATATATGGACACCTGCAGCTGGGGAATAAAATATAGCAGTCAATTCCATACAGTGGTTGACAGTTTTTGGATGTTCCCCGTTGGAATTTTCACTTGGTATGATATTCCCATCATTAAACCACCTCCTACTGTATTTATTATTTAATAATCTGTCCTTTAGAAATCATCAGCAGATTATGCTATACAGAGATACATTGTATACAAGAGACAGACAATATTGAAAGGAACATTCAATTCAAAATTAAACTTTAATGTTTCAGATCGAGCATGCAATTTTAAGATACTTTGCAATTGACCTCTTATCAAGTGCATTTCATTCTCTTGCTTATCCTTTGTTGAAAGGCATGTCTAGATAAGCCCATCAGATACAATGTCGTTTTGGGAGCTAGTTGGTGATTGGTAGCTACTCAAATATGCCTCTTTCAATGGCTTGGCTGATGTGTTCAGCTGGATCCCAGAAGTTCTTTGCTGGTCTGGAGCTGACTTTTATCCATTTTCCATAGGTTAAACACATAATTATATGCAAGAAATAGTGTAATAATAATTATACTCTAACACGTTATTTTCTTTTTGCACTTTTATGCTCCTTTAAACAAAACCAAGACAAGTGGAGAAGAGGTCCCTAACCTTGCTTGCAGTACAGGTAGATGGCTTCTTAAAGGGACATGAAGCTCTAAATGTTTTATTCATGATTCAGATAGAGCACACAATTTTAAACCACTTTTCAATTTACTTCTATAATTGAATTTGCTTTGCTCTCATTTTATAGTTTTTTTGAAGGAGCAGCACAGGGAACTAAGTGAACACATCAGATGAGCCAGTGACAAGAGTTATATATATGCAGAAACTTATCAGAAGCTAGCTCCCATTAGTGCATTTCTGTTCCTGAGCCTACCTTGGTGCAAAGGACCAAGAGGTCGAAGAAAATTAAATTACAGAAGTCAATAGGAAGGTTGTTTGAACCAGCATGCTATATCTGAAGCATGAAGGTTTCATTTTGAATTGACTGTCCCTTTAAGCTGAAGTACTCAGTTACAGCATGGATTTATTGAAACCATTTATGGAAAAAAATATATTAGGGAGCACTAGGAAACCGACTATGTCCTTATTTTTCATAAACTTTTTATTGAGGTTATCCTTATAAGCTGCATTTCAAATTACCCTATTGCTTTTATCAAATACAAGTTCCCTTTTAAGCAAGTTATACAATAAACTAAATATAACTTCTTTCAGATCCTTCAAACTTAAGTGATACAGATTAGGAGGGGTTTTCATATGATCTATACTTGGCCATTGAAGGCATTAATAGGTTGATGAAATGTTTCATATGATATGGTATGTATCACTTTGGAAGTCTGTTGAAAATCACTCAAACCACTTTTAGGCAATTTAATGGCATGAAATTATACTTAATACCAGTGGAGGCTCCTCCATATGTGCACAGCCGCACGTGAACCCCCAGCCCAAATGAAAAAAAAAAATCTGAATAAAATATAATTTTTCAAATAGACCCCCCTATTAGAAAAGTTATATTTAATTTCTATCCCAAAAAAGTAAAAGCCAAACTGTTTTATTTTAAAAATAAAAAAAAATTAACTTTTTTTTTTATATTTAACCGCACGTGCAGTTATAGACTACATGCCTGTCATATCACTGCTATTACATTTGCCTGCAGCCTGCTCCCAGCCTCCAACCCATCCCTATAGAGTCTTAATCACACAGATCAGCCTGTGCAACAGTGCGAGTGAGCAGAGGTGGTGCTATCGGTCCGGATACATGACGTCGTCACTCCAGTCACGTGATGACGCTATATGAGGCTCCTCCCCTTAATGGTGCAAAATCTCATGGTGGAGATAGCTGTTGAGCTGAGAGGAGCTGAGAGGTGAGAGCAGCGCATTTTAGGCAGTTGAGATTGGAGGAGGAACCAGAACCCTTTGATGGGTGCAGGGAGATTCTACTGGATGGACAGGTTCAAGAAAACATAACACCTTAGTACTTACAAGACACATATCTTGACCTTTTGAATATTGACTATACCTGTATGGTTAATTTGTACCACATCAATGATAGTTCCATGGGTCCCAATGCCTAACAGCCCCACATTTGAAAGGTATAGTAAGCATTTGGATAATGCAATATTATGTCTTTAGAAGTAAAATAGTAAAGTGAGTGGTTAATACCCTTGAAAAGAATGGATAATGTAATGTAGTTCCTATCTCTTGGTGAGGGTTATGTGATCGGGTGCTGCTTTTTCCAAACAACGGAGCATTCTCTCTCCTTCAGCAATACAAATCTAAAACAACAGAAGCAGAAGTACACCTCCATTGCACAGTGATATATTTAATAACATCAAATCCCTGCTGCAAAATGCACTTACTTCAGGCATAAATAAAACAAGCTTATCAAGCGATAATCAAGGAAGGTAATGGTAACAATGGAAAGTATCCTCCTTGTAGGTTGATATAGCCACATCGTCCTCTTGACTGCTGTGAGAAGCGAGATGTCCCTTCCAGCCACAGACGTTTAAAAGTCTGGGGCCTACAAGGAGGATACTTTCTACTGATACCATTACCAGCCCTGACTATCGCTTGATGTGATTGTTTATGTCTGAAGTAAGTACAATTGGAAGCAGGGATTTTATGTTAATAAATATATCACTGTGAATCGGAGGTGCACTTCTGCTTTTGTTGTTTTTAGAACTGTTAAACAATGCTTTTATATTAACATTGTGACAGTGACCAGCCTTGTCTGCAGACTAAAGCTCAGATTGACTCCTTGGAAAAAAGGCAGATAGTGGGTGGAGTTTGGCTACTAAAACTATTGCATTAAAATGGATGTTAATTTGTTTTAAACATGTGTAGACTTGGCTTATATGTTATTCTATAGCAACACAACAGAAATGTCTTGTAATTACAAGGTGCTTACTGTTCCTTTAAGTAGATTCAATGCAACACACTTTGAAGTAAGCAAAGATGATCTTGTATGCACCACTGCAGTATAATTGATGGTAAATTCAGGATTTTATTAGACATGGGCAGGGGAGTACTGGCAAATTATGGCCCAGGGGGTAAGAACAGTGGCCTAGGTATAACTACCCACCCATTTTAAAAATGTTCTATTTAATTATATATTATAAAAACTGCTGAAGTGAAACACATGAGAAATCATAAAGTACGGCTGTTTACTTTTATGGGATTCCAGATTGCTTACCACTATCTTAAACATGTTTACTTATTTTAAAATTTGAATCTCAAGTGCAGTGGTTTCTGATCACTGTGGGCACGGATAAAAGCTAAAGTAAAAAGTTTATAGGGTTGTGTGCCCTGCAATTGCGGCCATATAAGGTGGCACATCCTAAGAGAATGCATATGATAAATAAACTGCACCTGCATTAGCCCTGATTCCACCAACAGCAGCACAGTCCACCCCTGGACACAGGGTTGAGTAGTTTGTATAAAATTATTTTTTAATTTCAATACAGCCTTT